>NC_080798.1:10545744-10753244 GCF_028018385.1 Neofelis nebulosa
CCTTCCTTTCTACTAAAACCTCAGTTTCATGGACACTGGGCAAACTCACTGCCACGAACTCTTCCCTGTTCATGTTCTCTTCCACGGAGCCATCTCATCTCTCCAACGAGACCTGGTCTTTGGCTTCCTCAGGATTAAAAATGCCTTGGGAGCACCAGGGTGACTCAGTCAGTTGGGCATCCAACTCTTGATTTCAGCTCGGTCATGATCTCATGGTTCGTGGATTTGAGCCCTGCACTGGGTTCTGGGCTGACAGTGTGGAGCCTCCTTGGGATTCTTCTCTCTCCCTCTGTATGCCCCTTCCCTGCTTGTGCTTGTGTGTGTGTGCTCTCTCTCTCTCTCTCTGTCAAAATAAATAATAAATAAACATGGCGGGGGGAAGAATTCACATATTGACCTTAAAACCCAGGGTAAAATCATCTTCCTCTAAGCTCCAACAAGCCATATCAAGCCCTCTGCTGAACTAAAACTGCCTTGTCAAGCAAACATGATCCCAAACTCAGAGGCTAGCTGAGTCAGTTAAAAGTTGAAAATTATTCTGTCACAGTTTTTCAGTGGAGGCTGACCTATGGTATAAAGGAAGACAAAATGTCAACAGTTCAAGTTCGCAAAATAAGTTGGAAATGGAGGGGCGCCTGGGTGGCTCAGTCAGTTGAACGAGCAACTCTTGATTCTGACCCAGGTCACGATGTCACAGTTGTGGGACTGAGCCCCATGTTGGGCTCCACGCTAATAATGAAGCCTGCTTGGTATTCTCTCTCTCCCTTTCTCTGCCCAACCCCGCCCCCCCACTCTCTCTCTCTCTCTCAAAGTAAATAAATAAAAGTATACCCAAAAAAAAGTTGGAAATGAATTTTCAATTTACAGTAATCTCATCTCTGATGATATGGTGGCATTTGGTTAACAGAGCATCACAGCAATAAGTCATTACTGACAAAAATGCTACTGGGTGACACTCTATTGAATTCCACGAATAGTGGGGATACAAAAATACAGAGCACTGTTGTGTCTTTTCAGGTGACAACTTGGGGAGACAACGTAAAGATGTGAAAAGTGAAATCACACTTAAAGGTAGTAAGGATCGTCGGGGTGCCTGGGTGGCTCAGTCAATTAAGTGTCTGACTCTTGATTTCGGCTCAGGTCATGATGTCAGGGTTCGTGAGATCTAGTCCCACGCTGGGCGCTGCACTGACAGCGAGAAGCCTGCTTGGGATTTTTCTCTCTCTGCCCACCCCCTCCTCTCTCTCTTTCAAAATAATAAACAAACATAAAAAATATATAGTCAGGATGGTCAATCAACAAGAAAGAAGGATTCAGGCTGGGCCTTTGATAAAAGATGGATTTGCTGAGGCCAGAGGGGAGGACAGAAGGCAGAGGGTAAAGGAAAACAGAAGGGAAGAAATAGGTGAGGTGTGTTAGGGGCCTGCAGGAAGGCCTAACATGGGAATTGTCTAGCTGGGAGAGTGCCCCCCTATAGTAGGCCCCGTCTGGTTCAAAATAAGGACTTGTTAATATCATCCAAATAAGGACTTACTTCAATATTATATCTGGAAGGTCCCCCCTCCAGCACTATATTTACCAGTGTCCCTTTAGAACAGATCAGGAGGTTTCTTTAACACTTCCTCTATGTGTCAGGGGTATTTGGGATTTAAGAGGAGGCCAGTCTGAACTTTATACAGTTATCTGAAGTTTGCACAAATCTCTCGGTATGCACAGGGAACACACCATGCTCGTGAGGCTGTCTTACATTAAGAGGGCTGGCCCTTGTAATTTAGCCTTCTTTCTTTCTTTTTTTTAAGTTTACTTTTATTTATGTTGCGAGTGAGCACACACAAGCGCGGGAGGGGCAGAGAGAGAGAGAATCCCAAGCAGGCTCCGTGCTGTCAGCGCAGAGCCCAACGTGGGGCTCCAACGCGCGAACTGTGACGTCAGGACCTGAGCCGACCGAGCCCCCCAGGCGCTCCATTAGCCATTATCTGTAACACATGACCAGACAGGACATCCACAGAGAGGTGCCGCCAGTGCTAGCAAAGTCAGAAGTGTGTGCACCAAGTGTTCAGAATACATCTCCAGTCAAAAGCAACAGTTTCTGAGCACAGGAAATGTTCAAACCTGCAGCTATGCTTTGACTTACAGAAGGGTTCCAGATAGAATCTCCACAGCAAAACGAAGGAATCTTGGATGCTGAAAATCTCCCATGTTGGAGCCACACACCACGCAAACAACTCCTTGGAATCCACCACCCTCTCAAAGCAGGCCGTGAAGGACAAAAGGGAAATCAGTTTCCTGTTTACTCTGAGCAAGTAATTTTCTTGAAGACGCAATTATGTGCAACAGGGACCGGCCTGAAAAACGACCGGGAAGCAGCAGCAGAGGGTACAGACTGGAACGCAGTGAGAAGAAGGACTGGGTGGGAGAAATCACGAGCGAAGGGCAGGATGGCATGATGGGCACTCTGACTTTCTCGGCAGTCCACGGACCTTCCTAGGCTGGTCTGTGTGAGGCCCTGGGCCGGGACTTTCCCCGAACACGGTGGCATGTGGCTGTCAGAGCAGAAACTCCTCTTGGCACATCAGCTGACTCTCAGACGCACCGCTATTCTTCGAGGGCCTCAAGGTGAAAGACACGGTCACACATTCATAGCGCTTCTGGATGCCAAGAGCACCCCTAGTCCAGTCTCGGCAAGACAGGCAAGGGCTCTGGCTTTAAGCACAAGGCTCTCAGGAAGCCTCAGCTGCATGAGGTGGCAGAGGGAGGGAAGCTTTCGACTCGTGGGGTTTTAACTGTAAAATGAAAAGAGTTGGACTAGACGCTTCAAAAAGCCTTTTTTTAAAGTTTATTTTGAGAGAGACAGAAACTGCACAAGTGGGGGAGGGGCAGTGAGAGGGAGAGAGAGAATCCCAAACAGGTTTCATGCCGCCAGCGCAGAGTCAGACGCAGGGCTCAGACCCACGAAGCCACGAGATCGTGACCTGATCTGAAACCAAGAGTTGGACGCTCAACCAACTGAGCCACGCAGGCGTTCCTAAGAGAGCCCTTTGCTGAAGTATACCACACATTTGTAAGGTTTTTTTGTTTTGTTTTGTTTTTTTAAGATTTTATTTTTAAGTAATCTCTACACCCAACGTGGGGCTCGAACTTACCACCCCGAGATCAAGAGTCACACACTCCACTGACTGAGCCAGCCAGGTGTCCCCACATTTATGAGTTTACAGAGAAGTGCACAGTGATGAGTTTCCGTGCACTGAACATACCCACGTAAATAGCACCCAGGTAAAGAAGAATCAGAGCATTCCCAGCATTCCGGAAGCACTCCTCCAGTCTCTACTCCCCGCCAAGGATAACCACTGTCCTGATTTCCAACAGCATAGCTAATTTTCCCTGATTTCTACTTTACAGAAACAGAATCATACAGTACAGTATGTATTCCTTTGTTTCTGGCTTCTTTTGTTCAGTATGTTCACGAGAGTCACCCCTACTGCGGAGGGCTGAACTAGATGATTAAAAAAAAAAAAGGTTTTTTTGTTTAAACTTTATTCATTTTTGAGAGACAGAGACAGAACGCAAGCAGGGGTGGGGCAGAGACAGAGGGGGAGACAGAGAATCCAAAGCAGGCTCCAGGCTCTGAGCTGTCAGCACAGAGCCTGACTCAGGGCTTGAACCCACGAATTGTGAGATCGTGACCTGAGCCGATGTCAGACGCTTAACCGATTGAGCCACCCAGGCGCCCCTGAACGAGATGATTTTTAAGGCGCTTTCCCATTCTAACGGGTTACCATGTAAAACCACAGTGTTGCCTTTATATACTGCATAAAGGCAGATGTGGGTGGCACGCTGGAAAGCATTTTGGCAATATCCATAAAATACAAAATGTACACACCTGTCTGTCCATTCTGAGGTATTTATTTTGCAGACAGATCTGCACACATGTATGTATGCATATGTGTATATACCGCCCCCCTGCAGATAGACAGCCACAGGAGTACAGTTTATAACACAAGATTAGAAACAATGTCTTTCATTAGGAGACTGAGTAAATAAATTATGATCTATCCAGACCAAGAAATACTATGCAGTGAGGAAGAGAAGGAAGAAGGGGAAGAGGAAGAAGAGGAAGAGGTAGTAGAAGTTCACACCTACCATTAAGGGAAAATGTCTACAATGTATTTTTGTATTTTATTTTTTGAGGGAGGGGGGAGAGGGAGAGAGAAAGTGAAAGGGAGGGAGAGAGAATCTTAAGCAGGCTCCACACCCAGCACAACGGAGCCCGACGTGGGGCTCAATATCACAACCCGGGGATCATGGCCTGAGCTGAAATCAAGAATCAGATGCTTGGGGTGCTTGGGTGGCTCAGTCGGTTGAGCGTCCGGGTTCGGCTCAGGTCATGATCTCACGGTTCGTGAGTTCGAGCCCCGCGTCGGGCTCTGTGCTGACAGCTCAGAGCCTGGAGCCTGTTTCGGATTCTGTGTCTCCCTCTCTCTGCCCCTTCCCCACTCCTGCTCTGTCTCTCTCAAATGAATAAACGTTAAAAAAAAAAAAAAAAAAAAAAGAGTCAGATGCTTAAGTGACTGAGCAACGCAGGGGCCCAGCGATGTATTTTTAAGTGAGGAAAAAAGCAAGGCATAGAACAGTATGTTTGGTGTTGCTCCCTTTGTGTAAAAACAAGTAGCACCTGCTATATATATTGTGTGTATGTGCAGAGAAAAAGAAAGCTTTGTGAAGGAACGACTCAAACTCGTAACAGCAGGTAACTTTGAGGAATGAGAAGGCAACTTTATTTTTTTCCTTCAAACAATTCTATCCAGTTTAATTTTTTAAATAATTTAACACTTACTGTTAAATTCCTTTCCATTCAATGCAGCAATTACACATAAAGTACATAGTCAAAGTCTTATTTTTCACCATTACCCCTATCAAAAATCTCCCTCCACTCCCAGAGCCACCTGGGAGATACTCCCGAAGTCTTTGCCATTTCCAGACATTTTTCTTCTCTATCTTTTCCTTCCTTCTTTCCTTTTTTTTTTTTTTAAAGTAATCTCTAAACCCTACCATGGGGCTTGAACTCATGACCCTGAGATCAAGAGTCACATGCTCTGACTGAGCCAGCCAAGTGCCCTGACATTTTCTTATCATGTCATAAACACGTATGCATGGTTTCTTCTACCTTATGAATGGGATCATACTACAGACATTATTTTATATTCTGCTTTTCTCACTTTCTAATACATTGTGGGCATACTTCCGTATTAGTACATACAGATAAACCTCATCATTTTAACACCATCCACTGGATGGATGCACTGTTCTGCTGTTAACAGACATCCTTGTACATAACTTTGTGGGCAGAGGCAAATATTTCCATAGGACAAATTCCCAGAAGAGCCAATGGCTAGGACTAAAGACATAAGAGCTTAAAATGTTTATTTATTTTTATTTTAGAGAGACAGCAAGCGAGCACGAGTGGGGGAGGGAGGCAGAGAGGGGGAGAGAGGGAATCTTAAGCAGGCTCGGTGCAGAACCCGACTTGGGGCTCGATCCCATGACCCTGGGATCATGACCTGAGCCTAAATCAAGAGTCGGATGCTCAACCGACAAAGCCACCCAGGCTCCCCAAGGGTTTAAAATTTTTAACAGTTACTGCCAAATTATCTTCTTTAATGGCCATATCTATATTCCCACCAATAGTACACAAATGCACAATCTCTAGACACTGCACCTTTGGTGATTTTTAATAAGGAATACCCATTTTACCACAAAAACAAAAGCTTTAAAAAGATTGAAATCTAAACCTAGCAAAAAGCCCAATTTCTAAGTTTAACCTATTTTTTTTTTTTTAATTTAAAAAAATATTTTGAGAGAGACAGCACAAGTCGGGGGGGTTGGGCAGAGAGAGAGGGAGAGAGAATCCCAAGCAGGCTCCCTGCTGTCAGTGCAGTCCCGACGTGAAATCTGTGAGATCTGTGACCCTGACTCACGAACCGTGAGATCACAAGTTATGCTGAAATCGAGAGTCGAGCACTTAACTGACTGAGTCACCCAGGCGCCCCAAGTTTAGAAGCCAGTCTCCTAACTGCCAGATTTATTTAGAAGGCTGAACAAAGCACCTAACTTATCACTGTGCATATATTCTCCACTCACAAAGAATGCTGGCTCTGAACATTCTGACCAGAAACGATCAAGCCACCACGACGGCTGGTTGCCAAGGTCCTTGCTAGAGTCAGGCACGAGAAGTATAACTTGTATTGCCATGAATCATGTTTCTCTGCCATTATCGAGATTTCCATTTTAAAATTACTCAGTTGTAGGTTCTGGTTTCCTGTTTCTAGGAAAGGCCAAACCTTGTTTTTTTGTTTTTGTTTTTTATTGTTTATTTATTTTTGAGAGAGACAGAGACAGAATGCAAGGGGGTTTGGGCAGAGAGAGAGGGAGACACAGAATCTGAAGCAGCTCCAGGCTCTGAGCTGTCAGCACAGAGCCCGACGCGGGGCTCGAGCTCACGAGCTGCGCGATCGTGACCTGAGCCGAAGTCGGACGCTCAAACGACTGAGCCACCCAGGCGCCCCTGAAAAGGCCAAACCTTGTAAGGGCTAGCATTTCAAAGCACAGACCAACAGGGCTGCTATGCTAGTTTTTAGGAAGGTGGGCAGATTTTTAAGTCAGCGAGGCCCTTGTCTAGATGAGCTAGTCTAATAAGGCTCTCATTTTAAAGTTGGGGACACTCAGACCTTAAGATACAAATAAATAAGATTAAGAGCTTGAGCTCTGGAATTAGATCAACATCTGAGATGAATCTGCTACTTATTAGTTAAGCCACTTCTGGGCAAATGAATTAATTTTCCTCAATACCAGCTCATCATTAAAAGAGGAAAATGCTAGTTTCTTCCTCATAGGACTGGAGGGGGATTAAGTAAGATCATGCAGAAAAGAGAAAAGAGATTAGTCCAGAATACTTTCCCTCTGCAAGATCACCCAGGAAGGTCTACGCAGAGCTGGGCACAGACATTCCGCTCTACCGGTACGCTAAAAGAAAAACGTACAAATCCAAACACTAGAAATTCTAAACGGAACATCTGTCAACTCTGCTGACACAACTGACAGGTGGCTGTGGTAGCTTTAGTGCTTCTCCCAACATTCACTTCTCCTGGGAACAAGAAGAGTGAGCTCCCTTGCCCCCTGGGCGGGTGAAGTCACGTGACCAGGTCTCACCAAGGCCTTACACGTGAGTGAAAGTGAAGCATTAATGGCGGGAATGAGGTCTTCCGCAAGTTTCTTTCTCTCTTGTACCCAGCATCATTCGAGAGCGTGGCTGCCCTATCATCTGGGTCCCCGAGTCAGAACAATGAAGACCACAGCCCCCAGGACAAATATTACGGCTAAGAAAAAGTCTGCTCTGGGAGAAAAAAGGAAAAAAAAAAAAAAAGAAAAAGTCTGCTCCTTTAAGCCACTGAGATTTTAACCTGGCCTGACCTGACTGACACACCGTGGCCAACCAGAGAAATTTAGCTACAGAAACGATAATAATAATAATTAATAGTGAGGTGAAAAAACGTCTTCTCTCAAAAGAGAACGTTGTTCTTTTTACGCAGACTAAAGAATGAAAACCTTGAGGGCACCTGGCTGTTTCAGTCGGTGGAGCCTGAGATCCGTGATCCGCTCCACACCGGAAGACCCAAGACCCGAGGGAGCCACAGGGGTCGGCAGGTCGGTTACCTACGAGCTCCCAAAGCGCCTCCGGTCTTGGCGACGAGAGTGGTCTGCACTTGCTCCTGCCGCGCACGCTGCCGGTAGGAGAGGAGACACCTCCTCCTCAAGATTCTCAGCAGAGCGATACACACACAAGAAATGTGTACTCGAGGACACAGAGTCCAACTGAAATGCTAATAAAACCAGAGGAAGACGGAAATAGCCAGGCTGACGGAGAGAAGTCCGGGAAGGGTCTAAACCCACCCCTCTCAGTAAACCCTGAAGCCACTCCCTCCATAAGATCAGGTTACCCTGAAATGACACAAAAGCAGCAAGTTCCCAACCAATGGTAGTGAGGAAGTTCTCATCAGGAGGCAAAAAAAATAAGGACCGTAAAAAATGAGTTTTTTGGAATGTTCAACTGATTTCAGTTAGAAGATTGTACTTCCTTTTAAACCGGCAGAAAAAAGACGACTCGATCCCCTTTGTCCGCTGGAGAATCACACAAACCAACCGGGAGAATGAGAAACAGAAACATCACGTCTTTGACAAAACTAGAGACATGTGTGACCCCAAACCCCACTATATGAGTAAGAACCGCCAAATGTTGTAAAGGTCAGATGAGGGTGTGGGAAAGCGATGAAAGAGGCAGCCTGTTGTTACAGATGTCGGACAAAGCAAAAAGCCCGTTTCTAAAGAGTAAATTCCTCCTTCTGAGGGGGCAAAACCAGCAATCCATTGTTTCAACCAGTGGGAACTGGCTCAGGGACTGGTAACTGAGGCAGACCCATCTGGCACGAAGACTGCGCACAAGTCAAACCTACAGGAAGCAGTCCTATCAGGGAGGCCGGGCAATGGGAGACACGGCCTGGGGCCTTACAACCACTGATTCCAGACGTCCCAGGGCAAGAAAGGCTAGGAGCTCCGTTCACATGTAGACATTTAAGGAAAACTCCAGCTAAGCCAGCCTCTCCCCCCCAAAACGGTCCACAAATTTCCAGATGAGGAAGGAATTGCCTCATTCAAAGATGAATGACAATTTTGGGGCGCCTGGGTGGCGCAGTCGGTTAAGCGTCCGACTTCAGCCAGGTCACGATCTCGCGGTCCGTGAGTTCGAGCCCCGCGTCAGGCTCTGGGCTGACGGCTCGGAGCCTGGAGCCTGTTTCCGATTCTGTGTCTCCCTCTCTCTCTCTGCCCCTCCCCCGTTCATGCTCTGTCTCTCTCTGTCCCAAAAATAAAAAACGTTGAAAAAAAAAATTTAAAGATGAATGACAATTTAAAAAGGATCTAGCACGTATTGAACGGGACCTTTAAAAATGGTCAAGACAGTTAAATTTTATATTATGCAATTTTACCTCGTTTAAAAAAAAAAAAAAAAGAGTGCCCAAATTCTCCAGGAAGACTACCAGCAAAAAGGGAAGTTACAAGAAAAACTAACTGCAAAGAACATCTATCACAACATGTTGCTATGTGGTAAGTAAAATATATTCCCATTAATTAAAAAAACAAAAGAAACATGCAATTCCCCCTGTGAAACAGCGTGTAAAGCAGAGATACAAGCACTGAGAAACGATGAGACCACAAGCAGAGAAAACATTTATGGGCAGAGTTCAGAGAAGTAGAAGAGAGAAAGAAATATTTTTCCATTATGGAAATTAAAAAAACACACGGAAAAGACATTGCTGAAAATCCAGGAAGGGACACATAGTACAGAAATTAAGATAAGTCAAATCTACAAATTAAAAGGGCTCACTACGCTCCAGAAAAAAAGTGACTTACTTCAATTAACAAGGTATGTCCTGATAAATTTATTGAACTTAAAAAAAAAAAAAAAAAAAAAAAGTGGGGGGTGGGGGGGCTTCAGGTAAAAAAAGGCTGTCCTCAGATTCCCCCATGCACGGTCCACACTAGAAGGCCACAGCACTGTGCCTATGAAGGCATCAACAAAAGACAGGATAACCCAATTATTTCATATCCAGTAAAACTTCCATTTGAATACGAAGACAATAAACATTTCTGAGCATTCAAAAGGAAAAAAAAAACTCCCACGGAGTAACTGCATTTATGAATACTGATGCAAAAACTGTGAGCAAATAGCATTCAGCAAGCAGCACGTTTAAAAATAATATGCTATGTATGACCGAGTGATCTGTTTTTACTCACAACACCTCCGACACCAAATGCATGTGGGTTTTTCCTCACACCAGCCAATTCTCCGGATACCAGCTGGGTGTCCAATTCAATTCAATTCTCACACTAACTACCTGGAGTCAGTGCAGACCCCACAGGTGAAGGGCTCAGTCCCATAAGACTGGCCTCCACTTCGGAGGCCAGTCACAGATCTGGGGCCCTCCTGTGTACTTCTGACTAACAGCTTATAAACTGGGGGCTCCCACAACCCCTTCCGCAGGTTTGAGAACTTGTCTGAACAACTCTTAGAACTCAGGAACATCTTTTACTTATTACTGGTTTATCATAAAGCATACATCAGGAACAGGCAGAGGGAAGAGAAGCACAGGCCAGGGTGTGCAGAAGACAGGAGGAGCTTCCCTGCCTCTCGGAGGGTACCACTCTCCCAACAACTCAACCAGGAAGTTCTCTGAATCCCACCATTTAGGGGTTTTTACAGAGGCTTCATTACACAGATATTTCTGATTACATCACTGGCCTGCTGGTGAGTCAACTGTCTCCCAGTGAGTAGAAAATTATTAATTTACTGTATTCCTAAATAGGTGGAAGGAGAAAAACTATAATGACTGCCACTTCATAAAAGCTCAGAGGGCATTTAATGTAATTGAATTCCACTCTTGATAAAAATAAAACCAAAAAATTCTTAGCAAAATATGATGGATGAATAAGCTCTTCAAAATGAAAAAATCTATATAATTTATCGTAGAGGCCACCTGCAGCCAAGCAACTTGAATGGAAACCTGAGTAAGGCAGAAGGACCCACGGTGACCCCCACCCCCTGGCTAAATAGATAGGCCCATCAATCAACGCACCTCAAAGTATCTAGAAACCCTAGCTGATCAATGGGCTACTTACACGTGAACACAGGTACCAAAAAAGGAAAATTCCATTTGTTCCCAGACCTCCTCAGCTTCTGCCTTTAACTACAGCCCCCCACCACTGCCTGGCAGAGTCTCTCCCTTGCTGTCCTGCCCACTGCTCCCCTGCAGTGTAGTCAATAAACTTCTATCTCCTTTGTTCTGCCTTGTGACTTCTTTCCTGGCCCATGCCGCAGGCCTCCATCTGATCAGGTTGCCCCACATTTGGTGGCCTCTATCTGATCAGGAGACCCCAAAAGCCGACAACGAACAAGGTAAGAATATCCACCATTACTAGTATTATTTAAAATCGTCCTAAATTGTGGTTTATATACACAATGGAGTACTACGTGGCAATGAGAAAGAATGAAATATGGCCCTTTGCAGCAACGTGGATGGAACTGGAGAGTGTGATGCTAAGTGAAATAAGCCATACAGAGAAAGACAGATACCATATGGTTTCACTCTTACGTGGATCCTGAGAAACGTAACAGAAACCCATGGGGGAGGGGAAGGGAAAAAAAAAAAAAAAAAAGAGGTTAGAGTGGGAGAGAGCCAAAGCATAAGAGACTCTTAAAAACTGAGAACAAACTGAAGGTGGATGGGGGATGGGAAGGAGGGGAGGGTGGGTGATGGGTATTGAGGAGGGCACCTTTTGGGATGAGCACTGGGTGTTGTATGGAAACCAATTTGACAATAAATTTCATATATTGGAAAAAAAATAAAATAAATAAAATAAAATTGTCCTAGAGGTACTATAGGTACTATTGATCAATGTAATTAATACAGAGGGAAAAAATATCAGAGGAATAAATACGCGGAAAAGGAGATAAATTATAATTAGAGATGTTATAAACCATTTACCTAAAAAAAACCAGGAAGTTCTATATCTTGATTGTGATGTTACATCTGTCAAAACTCAAGAATGTCACACTTAAAATCGGTGTTTTATTGTATGTAAATTATATTTCAGTAAAGCAGACTGAATCATTTGAAAAATTATTACCAGCAATAAAAAGTTCAGTTAGGAGTCTGGTTACAAAGTTAATATACAGAAATCAAAAGCCTTCATCTACATAAACACCCACCTACTAGTCCCTTTTCAAACATTCATCTTAAAAAAATGTGCAAGACTGGGTGTTATAGAAATCAATTAGACAATAAATTTCATATATTGGGAAAAAACGTGCAAGAACTATAGGAAGAAAACTTTAAATAAGACTGAGGAACACAAAGGAAGACGTAACATAAAGATAGCCAACAGTTAACATATGATCTAATATGATCCCAGTAGGATTCCAAAAGGTTTATTTTTAAAACTAAACAAATAGATTCTAAGGTTCATATGGAAAAATAAACAAAAGCAAGAAAAGCCAAGAAAATCCGTAAGTGGCTACCTATAAAACTACAGTAAATAAAATAACACAGTTCTGGCACATACACGGACTGGACGAGGTACCTAGCTAGCTAGATCAATGAGGTGAGATGAGAGGGTTCAGAAAGACATGCCAATAAATGTAAGAATTTGGTATCTATTACAAGTGGTTTTCAAATCAGTGGTGGGAAGACAGATGATGCAACAAGCAATGCTGTCACAACTGAAATAATGCTGTATCTTCTAAAATAAATTTTAGATAAAAATAAAAACCACAAAATACTAGGAAAAAATTATGGGTTTTCAAAAATAATCCTGAGTGGAGTAACCCTTTCTGAATACATCAAAAGCCCAGAAGCCAAAAGAAACAAGGGAAAATTCAGCTGTAAAACAAAGGAATAAATTCTATGCAGAAGAAACCTTATAAATAAACTCAAGCAACGAACAAAGATACCTGTAACTTACATCTTTAGCTAGTTTAAGGGGCCTGGGGCAGAAGGCTAAGAGGGAGAGTTGCTTTTTCATTGCTTGCTGTTCTGCATTTCATACCAAACACAGGATTAAAAAAATTAACAGTGGACTAGCTTGTATTCTGAAATCACCTTTCCTACTACTTTGGGATTGATAAAGTATTGTCACTTTTTTAAAAAAAACTTTAATTTTTTTTAATGTTTATTTATTTTTGAAAGAGAGAGAGAGAGAGCATGTGTGAGTGCACACGTGAGCGGGGGAGGGGGCAGAGAGAGAGGGAGACAGAAGATCCAAAGTGGGCTCCACTCTAACAGCAGAGAGCCTGATGTGGGGCTTGAACTCACAAACTGTGAGGTCATGACCTGAGCCGGAGTCAGATGCTTAACCAACTGAGCCACCCAGGTGCCCCTCAAAAAAAATTTTTTTAAAGTTTTATTTGTAAGAGAGAGAGAGAGAGAGAGAGAGAGAGAGAGAGAGAGAGAGAGATGGAGGGAGGGAGGGAGGGAGGGAGGGAAAGAGGCGGAGGGGCAGAAAAAGAGGGGGACAGAGAGGATCTGAAGCAGGCTCTGTGCTGAGAGCACAGAGCCTGATGCAGGGCTCGAATCCGCGAGCTGTGAGGTCATGACCTGAGCCAAACCTGGATGCCACCCAGGCACCCCAAGTATTGTTACTTTTATGAAATAATTGTCTAATAGGTTTCTTTTTAAGTTTTTATTTAAATTCCAGTTAGTTACCATATGGATTAACATTAGTTTCAGGTGATTTGTCTAATAGTCTACAAAAATTTAACGCTCACCCTGTATTATTCCCAAAATGCTGAGAGTGACTGTACTGAGTGATTTTAAATAAAAAAGTCTGGGAGCCCCTCTCGTGCAGGTAATGAGGACACTGACAACCTCTTAAAAGGCAAGATATGCAAGAAATAAGACCAAAGTTGTGATAATCCAGCTCCCAACTTGGGAAAGCATGGCTGCTGATCACTTCCAATCTTTCCGGCACCATTACAGGGTCTCCCTCACAGGGCCGTCGTGAAGATTCGATGAGCTACTGTACCTGGCACGTACCTATTCAAGCACAGATGAAGGCCTCACTTCTTCTCTGAGACCAACACACCTCCAGACAAGAGGAGCTGCAAAGTTTTATAATCTGCGAGCATTTCAACATGTCTCTCTCTTTTTAAGTAGCTTCCACGCCCAATGCGGGTTGGAACTCAACACCCCGAGATCAAAGGTCACATGCTCTAACCGACTGAGCTGGCCAGGCGCCCCTCCATTTGTCTTTCTTCTGACCTCCCGTATCACCCATCATGTAGCACGGGTAAGGCTCCCTTCTGCACTGAAGAAACCAAGGACAAAAGAGACGAATGACTCCAATTCTCTCCCCTGGGTTCTCCGAGTCTTTTTTTTTTTTTTTTCTTTCCCTTTTTGTTTTTTCCAATTTATTTATTTTGAGAGAGAAAGAGAGTGTGAGCGGGCAGAAGCAGAGAAAGAAGAGAGAATCCCAAGCAGGCTCCACACTGTGCGGAGCCCAATGTGGGGCTCAATCCCATGAAACGTGAGATCGTGATGACCTGAGCCGAAACCAAGAGTCAGATGCTTGACCCACTGAGCCACCCAGGTGCCTCGTCTCAGTCTTTTGAACACAGACCTGTCCCCCCTGTATCTCTTCACCCATTCTCACCTCCTAACTCCCAAGGGCAGGAACCATGTCCTACTCACTGACTCTCGGACTGCTGAAGATGCTCACTCATTGCCTGAATGAGTGAATGACAGACCCAGAACTAAAAGTCAGATGTTCTGATGGCTGCACCAGTCACCTTGCCACCATACCAAAATGGCTACTATGCTCAACTTCACAAATTTGAAGCAACTGAGAAAGCCTACTTGGATGAAGAAATCATCCAAGCCACGCATTTAATAGTTTAAATCAGACTTAAAAAACAACAACAACAAAAAAGATGAAGGATAGTACCACCCGAACAAGAGTATTAGAAGGTCAGCTTTAAGAACAGTTAAAAATCGGGGCACCTGGGTAGCTCAGTCAGTTGAGCATCCGACTTGGCTCAGGCCATGACCTCATGGTTCGTGAGTTCGAGCCCCAGGTGGGCTCTGTGCTGACAGCTTGGAGCCTGCTTGGGATCCTTTCCTTCTCCCCCTCTCTGTCCCTCCCCTGCTCTCTCTCTCTTACAAAGTAAACTTAAAAAGAAAAAAAAAAAAAAAAGTTAAAAATCATCTGTCAACAGTATGGGTTTTTTTTGTTTGTTTGAGAGAGAGCAAGCGATTGGTAAGGCGGTGGGGGGTAGGTGAGGGGGAACAGAGAGAGGGGGAAAGAGAGAGAATCCCGAGCAGGCTCCGCACTGCCAGCATGGAGCCCAATGCGGGGCTCAGAACTCAGATCGTGCCCTGAGCTGAAACCGAGAGTTGGACGCTTCACAGAGTGAGCCACCCAGGTGTCCCTGTCATTAGTATGTTAACAGTGATCAACAAGTACTGTATTTGTCAAATGCGTAGAAATAACTGGTGAGGGGTGCCTGGGGGGCTCAGCCGGTGGGACATCCGATTATTTTGTGGTTCATGGGTTCCAGCCCCGCATCGGGGTCTGTGCTCACAGCTCAAAGCCCAGAGCCTACTTCGGATTGATTCTGTGGCTCCCTCTCTCTCTGCCCCTCTCCCACTTGCACTCTGTCTCTGTCTCTCAGAAGTGAATAAACGTTAAAAAATTAAAAAAAAAGGAAAAAAATAGCTGGTGAAATCTGGATATACGGACATATTGCGATATCGTTTTTATCATCATCACCATTTAATAGACTAGGAAGCTGAGGCATAGACAGAGTAAGTAACGTGCCCCGAGTTACAGAGCTTTGGAGGTGGCAGAACAGGGCCTGGCACCGAAGCAGAAAGATCCCAGTGGGTTGTTCCCGACTGCTCTGTTGTATTCTCTTTCTTGTTAAATGATGCTTATAACTGAGTGGCAGCATTAAGGCTCATTTTTACTTTCTTCTTAGATCTTTCAAGAAGAAAAGTCTGACATCAATACAGCCATTTCCGTTTTGTAAAAAAAACCCAAAAACCAAAACCTCATTTTCTTTTTTGGACGGTTTAAGGGGTTCTCCCCTGTAATCTTGTTTATGTTATTTAAATGATGCAGATGTCCGTCCTTCCCTTCCAAAAGCATGAAGATAAAGCTGCCTTACCTAAAATACAGGAAATATGAAACAGAGATGTTCAGATTAGGAAGATCTTGTCGACCTTACGAAAACGCTGCCAAGAAGGCTGTTGAAAGGCGAGCTGTGTGTTGTGTGTGGGCCAGGGCCGACTCCTCTGGGGCTCTACCCTCCCAGCGAGGATGAAATGAAGTAACAACGCTTACAAAGAGCTTAGAACTGGACCTCGGAAATGTTCGTTATTCTCGCCATAACCGTTGTTAAAAGTGCCGCTACCACATTCCCACCATCGGATGATGTACGGATGATGTACGTCTCAGCCCATTTCAAGGTTTTCCCAACTAGGCTGACTTTTCACGAATACTCTACTTACTTGTCCTGCCCATGACCCTTCCCCCAAAGCTGGTATCACTTGGATGAGGGCAGCTGAGAACCAAGGGGCCTTTCTGAGAATCAAGAGTTGTTTCATTTAGTTCAGTTCCGGCCAGGTACTTTTAGCTTATTTTTCCTCATCTAGTCATAGCGATATCAAAACAACAGTGACAACGAATCCATAACCTACGTTTTTAAGACTCAGAAGAATTTTGAATTTACCCAGATTTGGGGTCCTTCCCTCACTTTATGGGTTACAGAGGAATACGTGCTCTCTGCCTAGGAAGTGAAATACTTCATTCTAGATTAAGTTTCTACAGAAACACTCTCTTGCTGCCACAGCCCCAAATCTGGCTCCTGACAACCACAACAGAAGAAAGAGTTTTCTGTCGTGGCTTTTGAAACATGAAAACCAGATCACCCCACGGAAACACTGGCCGTGGTTACAGTTATCAGGAGCTCTGGACCACGTACTAGGAAGGTCTTGTTTCAACCAAATTGCAGCTTACGTGAAAAGATAAACTGTGTGAGTTTGTTTCTTCGAACTGCTGGGAGGCCACCAAATCTACACAGCCAAAGGATTCCAGCCAGGAGTGAAAGAAGGCAAACAGAGGTGAAATCACAGGGCCTTCACACCATCTCTGTGTGAAAAAGTGGGATCCGATTGCCCGATACCCCAGTCGGCTTACATTGCAAACAAACCAACCACCTGAGAGCCAGGCGCTACACAAAAGAGCAAGCTTATCTTTTCAGACCAGGGTTCTCAGGTGGCGTTCTTCCCCGTCTCCTTCTACCAGCCTTAGGCCTTCTGACTTTCTGTTGCCTCAATTCCCATTCTCACTGACCCAGTTGCTCTCTTCGGGTCACGTGAACACAAAGATCCCTGAGTGAGGTCACTGGAGAGCCAAGCCCCACTGGGATGCATAAGCCAAGAAAGAACTGGCCCCTGCCTTAAGGGTCTCAGGCCTTCCGATGCCTCTAGCAAACCACCTGGCCGCGTGTATCCATCGGCTCAGGCTGCCACGGTGTCTATAGAAAGTACCACAGACTAGGGGGCTTAGCAACAGAAACACTTTCTCAGTGGAGGCTGGGAAGTCCAAGATGATCACAGCGCCGGCCAATTCAGTTTCTGAGGAGCGAGCTCTCTCGTGTCTCTTTTCAGGAGGACAGGATCCTACCAGATCAAGGGCCCCACCCTTATGGCCTTATTAACCCTCAAGCAAGGCCAATGTGACACAGGAGAGGTACATCTAGAGTGTGAAGACTTCAGAGAGAGGGGGGATTTGTCAGGTGCAGCGGTTGGGGGAGGGGCACGTACACAGCACATCGGGCGGTTAAGAACAGCGATGAGCAGACATGGAAGCATGAAACGGGAAAATGCGAAGAAAGAGGAGGTTGGAAAGGCAAGCCAGGATCAGCAGCTGCCCCGCCTGCTTACCATTTCTTGCATTCTCCCAGTCTGGCTCTAACGGGGCTGCCCACCCCCGTGCTGAGTTATACCCCTCCACCCTTTCAGGTCTAAACCAAGGGTCTAGGTCAATCCATGCCAGCAATATAGGGGACTGGTTACATACCCAGAGAAAGGGCAGAATGGAGGAAGATTTACAGAAATGCAAGGAGATCAAGCACACTCAAGTTCCCAAGGGTCAGGACTGTTCCCTACGCAGTGGCCAGAGTTATTTTGCTGAGCAGAGGCCAAACACTGTCCCTCCACTTAAAACCCTCCAGCGACTTCTTACCTCACTCGGTAAAAGCCAAGCCCTCACCAGGAACGTTCCGGTCTTGGGAATTTCACACTGGCTCTTTTCTCTGTTTGGAAGGTTCTTCCCCAGGTAATGGCACGGCTCCCGTCCTCGTTTCCGTCAGGCTCTCGTCAAAAGCCACCCTCCCCCAGCTCCCCCGTATCTGAAATTTTAACACTTGCTCCAGACATTTCACATACCACTTTCCTGCTTTATTTTTATTCTCTCGAGCACTAATCACTAAGATTCTTTATATATTTTTTATTTCCTGTCCATCTCCCCCACTAGATTGTAACGCCTGCTGCACGAGAGCAAGAATTTTTATCTGTTTTGTCCAATACTCTGTCATCGGCGCCTTGAATGGCGCATGGCACACGGTACGTGAGATGTTCAATACGCAGGTGCTGACGGAATGAAGTAAGGACAGGATCCTCACGATTCCGGGTACCCTAGGCCGCTGGCACTCTGACCCAGGCAGAGGAACGAGTAAGTGCGCAGGGACCACCTACCCTAGAGAGTGAGGTAAGATGGAGGTGACAATAGCCCTGTGGAAAAAGAGATTCCCAAGGCTTCACGACGGGCCAAGCAAGCGGACGAGACCTAAAACAAGAGGCTGACCGTGAGGAAAGACCAGCTAGACCGAGCCAGCCCACGAAACACTAAGGACGAGCAGGAAGCTCAGCCCTGCAGATTTCACCACGGAAGAACCGGGGCTCCCCGGTGCTCTGTGTCTCCGACGTGCCAGGCCAAGGGGCTCACACGCATGATTTCATTCAGCCCTCGCAGTCCTCACGAGGTAGGTACTCCCGACGGCTGCACTGCACACAGGAAGCACGGATCTCAGGACCTCAGGACCTCAGGACCTCGGAGACGGGAGGCGGCTCAGCGTAGAGAAGTAGCTGAGCTGGAATTTTAAACGGAGCGTGGTGGGTTCTAAAGTCCACGCCTCACCTGCCCTGCGCTAAGTCGCCCGCCCTCGGAAGGGAGAGGGAGTCGCCAGGCTACTCTCTCCGAAGGAGCCGCCTGGGCGGCCCTCAAAGGTGAGGGGCACGATGGCCCGCGGGCGCGGCAGGGGCCCCGGGCGGAGGAGGGCTCCCTCAAGGTCAGGCAGGGGCCCGCCCAGAGTGGAAGGTGCAGCCTGGGCGACGGGAGCGGCACCAGAAGCAGCAGCAGCAGCCAAGGCTGATCACCCCTCACAACCCGCCAGCTACTCTTATCAGGCCCCGAACATACCGAAGCACCTCAAGGATTCAAAGTACCGTCGCCCCCATTTTAGAATCAAGGAACGGAGTCGCGGAGAGGTTCACCATTTGTTCACAAGCAGCAGCGCGGAGATCTGAGTCCAGGCACCCTGGCTCCGGGCTCATCCTGTACAGACTATTCGGCAGCAAGACGAGTCGGGGGCAGAGGGCTACCAAAACCTGCCTGACGAGTACGTGGCGTGTGCGTGCGGTGCCCCGGCCTACGGCACAAGCCCTCGCGTGGCTTCTCCGTGGGCACGGTTACTAACGACAGCGCGCTCTGTACCCTCCTCATCTCCACCTCCTGCCTTCATCTGCCCTGATGTGTTTGTGGCCGGGCCATCTCCCGAAGGCCTCTGCTCTAATGGCGAGCGTCTCTCCCTGAAGATGCTACCCTCAATTAGTGGTGAAATTTAAATCTGCCACACAGAAAGCACTCTGCTCGTTTATCCAGGCAAATGAGCTAAATCAGGAGCAAGGTCACAGCTCTGAGTATCTGTCAAAGACCATTTTTATAGAGGGCTTCCATTTGCGCAGAGGAGATGAGGGCCACCTCTGACCCGCGAATGACGCAGACAAGCTGAATGAGAGCCACGGCCGGCCGTCGAGCCGTGGCTGCAGGGCTCGGCACTCGCCCTCAGAGACCCCTGCGTCTGAAGCCTCACCCTTCCTCCCCTCACAAACCGCCCGCAGGGCTGAGCCTTTCGTTTTGGAGGCTCACTGGTGGATGCCAATAAGAACACCTACTTATCTGTGCTACAAAACAACCAAACTCTAATCAGGGAGCAAAGCCCCTACAACGGACCGCGAGTAAACCCCACCGGGTTGTCAAGATCTGTGCTGACCACAGCCTCACCTCAAAACCACAGACAGAACCCCGGGAAAGAAAAGTCACCTCACAAGGTACTGGAAGAATTCAAGACTCCTCCGGCCAGGCACGCTTTGCAAATGGGAACGATCCAGCTGCTAAAAGAGTATGTGAGACAGCTTTGTGTCTCCGTAAGCGCCCTTCCAGAAGCACCCCTTAACCCCTTCAAAGATCCGAAACACCAACCCGTGAACCCCTTACTGCTCTGGTTCCCGGCCTCACAGATGATTGTCCCTTCAGGGACTGGTGTCTTTTAAACCATCATGTTCAACACGCTAAAATTAATTCTTAAAAACTGCCTCACTCTTGGGTATATACTTGAAGCACACGAGTGCTCACATACGCACCACAATTCATTTACAAGAATGTTCACAGCAGCGCTATTTATAAAAGCCCCACACTGGAAAGTACCCAAATGTCCACGAAGAGCAGAATGGATAAACACAGTGGATTATTCACGCGACGGAAGGGTATAAAGGGTATACGGCGATGAGAATGGTCTCCAACCACACACAAGCATGGGTGAATTTATGGATTCAACCACGGGATGAATCTCGCAGACATCATGGTCGAGTGAAAGCTAGGCCCCAAACTGCATTTGGTATAAGTCCACTTTAAAGCATAAAAACAGACACAATCATTCTATACCGTTAGAAGTCAGGGTAGTGGTAATGCCTGGGAAAAGGTTTCTAGGGGAATTCGCCCGTCTTCTGTTTCCTAAACTGGCTGTACAGTTGTGTTCGGTTTGTGCACACAGTTCACCGAGTTGCACTTATGATGGCTGTACCTTTCCTTAATGGTTGCTATACTTCAATGAGAAGTTCCAAAAAAACCGCGGTGCGATCTCATCCGCTACTGTTTTGGGGCGAAGTCCCGTTTGGATTTCTACAAGCGCAGCAAGTCGGTGACAGGCACCACCAAAAAATGGCTTAACAGGGGCGCCTGGGTGGCTCGGTCGGTTAAGCGTCCGACTTCGGCTCAGGTCATGATCTCGCGGTCCGTGAGTTCGAGCCCCGCGTCGGGCTCTGTGCTGACAGCTCAGAGCCTGGAGCCTGTTTCAGATTCTGTGTCTCCCTCTCTCTGACCCTCCCCCGTTCATGCTCTGTCTCTCTCTGTCTCAAAAATCAATAAACGTTAAAAAAAAAAAAAAATGGCTTAACATCAACTGAGTGATGACTACGTACCAGGAATTATGTGAGAACATTACAAACAAGAATGCATCCAGTTCTCAAAAACTCTCTGTGAAAGACCTACTATTTTTATTCCCAACTTGTGAAGGAACAGAAAAATAGGGCTTAGCCGGTTCAAGCTGAAGGCCAGCTACTACCTGCAAAAGCCAGGATGCCAGGGGGGACGCCGAAGCTTAGGGCCTCACCACTGGACTATCTGAATGGGAAAGGGGTTTATGTTATAAACACAGAAGTTGCGTTAGGCCCTCAAACTTTTTTCTTTTTTGTGACACCTTTTTATTGAGTCCAGGCCAGCTGTCTTCTAAAAGGCAACACGTTCTGGATTTATCTGACTGTTTCTTCGTGGAAAGATTCAGATTAAATAGTTTTAGCAAAGGAGATATATGCTTGGTTGAACCACTAGTAGGGGCACCCGGTCTGGTCACTCTGTGAAGGTGGTGACCCCCAGATCTCTTCATCTCCTTGGTGCTGGGTGACATTTTGAGACCACGGAACTATCAAGTTCCTTCAGAACTGTTCTCCAGCGATTTTTTTGTTTTTAGTTTTTAAAAATTAACTATCGAAGCATAATGGATACATGATGAACTCTATCCATTTGAAGTATACATAACATTTGATAGTTTCGAATAGAAGAGTTCCACCATCCCCCAATTGTTGCCATGCCCCCTTGCCATCAATCCTCTTGACACTCCTAGCTCCCAGGCAACCACTGATCTGCCCGCTGTCACTAGAGATCAGTTTGTATTTTACAGAGCTTTATAGAAATGGAATCAGAATTTGTCGTCCTTCGTGTCTGGCCTGAATCTCTCTCAGCATATAATGCTTTTGAGATTCCCCCATACTGCTACGTGTGGCTAGAATCTCTCCTTTTGGCCCCTGCGTAGTATTCCAGGGGTGGAAGGACTAATTTGTTTATTCACCTGTTGATGGACACTGGGTGGTTTCCGGTTTGGGGCTCTCATGAACAAAGCTGCTAGAAACAGTTAAGTACAGGTCTTTGTGTGAGTATGTTTTCATTTCTCTCGGGCAAATACCTAGGAGTAGAATGGTAAGTGTGCATTTAGCTTTCAATAAACTGCCAAAGAGTTTTCCAAAGGGAGTCTACCCTTTTACATTCCCATCAGCATCGTGTGAGGGTTCTAACTGCTCCACAGCCTCACTTGGTCCTGTCGCTCATTTCATTCCCCAGTGATTTTAAAATCCAATAATGTTCCTTGCCTGAATTAATTATGCATTTGTGTGCTTATGTCTCTGGACATCATGGGGGGGGGGGTTCAACACAGTTCCTACCATAGTAGGTGCTTCATTAATATAAACAGTCAGTAAGTATCTGTTGAATGAATGAAATCTGCAGACTTTGCCCCCAACCTCAACGAGAAGACAGTAAGCTAAGCATTTTAGACCCTACTAACAACTTATCAGGAAGTTTCTATCTTTCTATAACTACTTGGTGCTGTATCCTGCATTCTCCCACTGAACCGGAGAGGCGAGGTCAAGGCTGACCGGATTCTGCTGTCCACTGAGGAGCAGCGCCCCAGAAGGCAAATAAGGAAGCCCCTCTTGCATGACACAGCCTGCTAAGGGCAGGCACTAAAACCCCAGGGCTCTGTGTGTGGCTCAGCCGCAGGCCCCGCAAGAGAGGGCTTTGAAGATACACGGGAGTTTCAGCTGCACTACTGTGTCCAGGCAGGTGCTGCCCTGAAAGGCAGAGCCCCGTTCCTGTCACCAGGCGAGAGTCCTTCCGAGACAGGAGTGGAAGAGACCGTGAAGGCTGCCACCTTCTCTCCGGCCAGGCTAACCCTGCACTTTATGGACACTGAGTCCTCCCTATGCTTGCTACAAGATGTTGACCCTTCCCAAGGGCCAGCTTCCCGCCACATCTGGGTTCTTGGAGTAACAAAACAATCTCTTGTGCACTGAGGTCACGCATGCCAAGTGCCCAGGACAATGCCCGGGTCATAGCGGGCACTCCATAAATGTGTCAGGAATAGAAAATGGGGAGAGTTCATGTGATGGCAGACCATCTTTGGCGTTATTATTTTAAACAGCTGCCAGGCTTCCCTGACCACAGGGACTTTTTCATTCCACAGGGACAGACTGAAATTAAGATGCGCTAACAAAACCATGGCCTACCAGTTATTTATACGGTGGGGTCTGAGTGCATAATAATTCAAGATGTACGAGAGGGGCCCTCTGCCCAAATGAAACCGCCTCTCCCTGGGAACAATTTCTTTTCTCAGCCCTCTGCGGCACTTGCCAGAGGTGCCCGGAATTCGCCACCTCTTAGTAATTGAGCAAAGCAATTAAGAAAAAGATTATTAGATGGGAAACCATTTTCACTATTGTCACCCTGCCCCCTCCCACTGCCAAAAGAAAAAGGTTAAAGATCACAGAAAGAGGGAGCAAGGGGGTCTGGTCTCACACGTTACATCATTCAGAGAAGTCATTCCTAGAGAATGCGGTCTCCAGCGAGGCCACAGGCCTGGGGAATACGTGCCGCAGAGCCCAGATGAGCACGGCACGAAGCACTCGGCCTCCAGGAGACTAGACCTTCGGGCCGGGGAGCAGTGACACTTGGAAGCTCCCTCGGCGGGGGTTTCTATGCTGCAGGACATGGATGTTTCCCCCAGTTGTGGGAAGAGAACCTTGACCCAAAACTGGCCCGGAGACCTGGGATTTAAAACCTTAGTTTTACGACCACAGTGAGGTGTAAAGACAGCATACTTCTCCTGAGACATTATTCTCAGGACTGTGAGTAGGCTCTCAAAGTAAGTCCCCACCCTGACTCCAGTGAGATAAACCCTGGACAGGGCTGAATATTCCTACTCCCTGCCACGCACCAGAGAGCTCAGGTTGGCTCGGCCAATGTTCTCTCCTCACTCGGCGCCACACCGCTATAGAAGGGGAACAGGGGCTCCACTGCCCTGAGGATTTTCCACGTGGAGGAAAACCGGGGGGGAGGTGTTCTAGCCAGAAATACAAAGGCAGTCCAAATGACAGCGGTGGCCCCAGAGCAGCTGCAGTAGCGACGTGCCCCCTCCCGGCCTGATCAGGTAACCAGAGCCGCAAGGGACAAGCTGCCGTCCTATTAGCACAGCAAGCACAGAGGCTGTCTCTGAGGCTGGGCTGGGCTAAAACCATCTGCAAATCAATCTGAAAGCTGTTCTACCTATGGGCCACTTCTTGAACACGTTCCACTTTTGTTTATTTTTAATGTCTATTTATTGTCGAGAGACAGAGAGAGAGCACGAGCATGGGAGGGGCAGAGAGAGGGAGACACAGAATCCGAAGCGGGCTCCAGGCTCGGAGCTGTCAGCACAGCGGACTCGAACCCACGAACCACGAGATCATGACCTGAGCTGAAGTCAGACGTTCAACTGACTCAGCCACCCAGACACCCCAAACACGTTCCAGTTTTTCAGGAAATATGAAACGAGGGTGAGTGAACTGGTCGGAAAGCTCAGGAAAAAAAAAGGTGCAAGCCAGAAGCAATCTCCAGCTCCCACAGAGTCCTGGTAACACACAGCAGGAGCAGCAAATTGTGAGGCGAGAAGGCAGCGATCCTTGCCTTACGCTCTGTGTCAAGGAGGGCTCGGCAGTTTACTCACAGACTCTGAGGAGGAAACACGGCAGCCACAGGAACCTGCCGTGGGCCACCCCTGGAATACGGAGCTGCTTGCCAATGAAGCCTCTCTTCATACACTCCCCGAGACCCCAGCCCCCACCCTGCCCCCAACTCTTGCCACCCTCTCTTCTCAGGTCCAAGATTAAAATGCAAGTTAGCTGGCTTGGAGATGGAATTAAAAAGACGATGCCCGGGGTGCCTGGGTGGCTCAGTCGGTTAAGCGGCCGACTTCGGCTCAGGTCATGATCTCGCGGTCAGTGAGTTCAAGCCCCGCGTCCGGCTCTGTGCTGACAGCTCAGAGCCTGGAGCCTGTTTCGGATTCTGTGTCTCCCTCTCTCTGACCCTCCCCCGTTCATGCTCTGTCTCTCTCTGTCTCAAAAATGAATAAACGTTAAAAAAATTAAAAATAAATAAATAAATAAATAAATAAATAAAACAAAAAATAAGCTGCAGAAGAGCGCACGCACGATCTCGTGTTGTGAAACATTTGGGTGGGGGGAGTACTAGCAGAAAACATAACCCATCTATTAATGCAGATTGCTTCTGGAGATGAGACTGTAAGGGACTTTCACTTTCTGTTCTAGATCTGTATTTATAATATACATATATATATATATATATATATATTTTTTTTTTTTTTTTTTTTTTTTTTTTTTTTACTGTGAGCAAATTTGTTACTTTTGTAATTAGGAAAAATATTAAGGTGATGGGACAGTTCACGTTGTCCCAATTCCTAACGGTCATGCCACCACTTCCCCACTGCTGGCTGTGACAGACCCTGGCCGTGAGGTGGCAGGTGGGGAGCAACCAGGGTCCTGAGGCATGCAAGGAGAGGGGCTTCCTTCTGGGTTTCTCACTGGATCTTTCTTTCTCACTTTGGTGGGCAGGAGTGTGAACTCCCAAGCACGGCCTCTGAAAGTGATGGTGCGGTATTTTATCTGCCAGGACAAGCCAAGTGCCAACGTGTCTGAGACAGACACAAAGACAGGGACACGACACCTTTGAACTTCGAGCTGCATGGGGCAGACCTGGCAGACAAGTTTCACGTGGACTATCGTCTCCAATCAGCTAGACGTGACTGCCTGAAACTGGGGTCATACGACGATTTCCACCATGAGCAGTAGAGGGAGCGATGGGATGGACGGGTGGGGTGGCAGCAGAGGCTTTCCTAAGTGCAAGTTCAGGATAAGTCAGACCTGGGCGCACACACACTCCGTGATTCATTCAATCATTCAACAAAATCTCATCAGTCCCAGGCCTCTGCCGAGACAGGAGCCGCAATGATGAGGCAGCCGTGGGTGGTGTCAGAAGGGGGCTGAGGATGATGGAGAGGTACAGACAGACAGCACACCACACGAGGGGACATTCTACAAGACAACTGTCTAGACTTAAAAAAAAAAAAAAAAAAAAAAAAAGGTCATCATTCAGAACAAAACAAAATAAAAGGCAAAGAGAACTGTTCTGGACTGAAAGGTGCAAAGGAAGCAATAGCCAAATGCGCTGTGAACATGGCTTGGATCCTAGAACAAAATCCTAGCTAGAAGAGAGTTTAAAGTCAACTGAAGAAATTTAAACATGGAATGCACGTGAAATACTACTGAATTAATGCTATTATTCCTCAAAGTGATAACGTTAATGCAGTTACAGAGAGACTCTTTAAGCTTAGGGATACAAGCCGAGATTTTTTAGAAGTGAAGGCATGTGTGGCACCTGCAGCTTATTCTCAAATGATTTAACAATAAAAATGAGGAGGAGAAAGGGCAAACGGGGCACAATATTGAGTGAACCGTCATACTACTCTTTTAACTCTTCCATGGGTTTTACTGTATTCAATTTAAAAGCTGGAGAAAGGGGTGCTGGGTGGCTCAGTCGGTTAAGCGTCTGACTGTTGATTTGGCTCAGGTCATGATCCCAGGGTCATGGGATCAAGCCCCGTGTCAGAATCCAGCCTGAGTTTCTCTCTCTCTCTCTCTCTCTCTCTCTCTCTCTCTCTCTCTCTCTCTCTCTCTCTCTCCCTTTGCCCCTCTTCCCTGCTCATGCTCTCTTTCTCTTAAAAAAAAGGGGGGAAAAAAGCTGGAGAGCAAAGAAAAGTCACAGATATTTACATTTCTGGTACAGTCTGACAGGCAATAGGAAGAACCAAATGTACTACTGGTGAGGCGAAGGCGACAACTGGCACATACTGAGCACTTGCCTGGGCCACGCGCCACACTCGGCGCCTCCGTGCAAGTCTGCCGGCACCTTCGCGGCAGCCCGAGCGGCAGGTCCTGTCATCACCCTCAGTTTCCAGATGGGCGTAAGGCGGAACGATTCTAAACCGGGCCTAACTGCAGATCTGAAGCTCTGTATCACTAGCCCAAAACGTCTGTCCCAGCGAATCTGGTTCTTCACGTGCGTCAGGAGAAAATGCGGCATGAGCCCCCAAACAGGGGAATAGTTAAATAATCTATTTTACCGGAACGTCGTGCGGCAACTGAACGTTGTATTTTTGAGGGAGATCCTCTCTGCTTGCTTGATGGGATGCTACCCAGCTCGTGCATACTTAGTAAAACTACTTAGTAAAACTACTTAGATCTTCACACTAAAAAAAAAAGCCATATCTTCACAGACTCACAAAACAATGCCTGATTTAAAAAGCAGTGATTCTCAGGGCACCTGGGTGGCTCAGTTGGTTGAGAGTCCGACTTTGGCTCAGGTCGTGATCTCATGGCTCCTGAGTTCAAGCCCCGCGTCAGGCTCTATACTGACAGCTGGGACCCTGGAGTCTGCTTTGGATTCTGGGTCTCCCCCTCTCTCTGCACCTCCCCCTCTAGAACTTGGTCTCTCTCCCCAAAATAAACAAACCTTGAAAAAAAATTTTTTTTTCAAGTGATTCTCAGGGCACCTGGGTGACTCAGTTAGCTGAGCATCTGACTTCGGCTCAGGTTGTGATCTCATGGTTCGTGAGTTCGAGTCCCACATCAGGCTCTGTGCTGACGGCTCAGAGCCTGGAGCCTGCTTCGGATTCTGTGTCTCCTTCTCTCTCTGCCCCTCTCCTGTTCGCACTGTCTCTCTTTCTCTCTCTCTCTCTCAAAACCTGAATAAACATTAAAAAAATTAAAAAAAATAAAAATAAAAAGCAGAGATTCTCAAAACATGGTCGTTCAACCCACCTCTTGGTTACTGAATTCTTTCCTTGCAGGAAAATAGGAGTAGGTAAGCTGGTAAAGTCAGGGCTCTTTTGCCTCATCTAAGTTATGCTAAAAAAAATTTTTGAGAACTATCATACCACATATTATGTAGATATGTAAATATAATATTTATATGTAAATATAATGTGCATTATGTAATTATGTAAAAATAAAAATCGACACACACATACAGAGAAATAAGACTATCAGGAACTATATCAGACTATTAACAGTGGTTTCACGAAGTGGAAGATCAACGACTCTTTAAATCCTTTTTCACAGTTTTTGGCTTTTGTTGAATTTCTACAATGAACATGCTTTAATTTTACTAAGAGGAAAAAAATCCTTCCAGGGAAAAGAACACACAACCCACCCCTCCAACCCCCCCGCAAACACACATGCTAAATTAAATTCACAGATTCCATGTTTAACTTTTTTCCCTGAAATTCTATAAAAGTACAAACCAATGCCAAAGAGGGGATGTAATCAAACTTTAAAAGGACGAAGAAAACAATGGAATTAAGGTATTCCAGCCTGAAGACCACTCATTTAATCAACAGTAATGTATGTTGTGTACCACACTCTCAGAAGACAAGGAGAGCAGAGAATCCTGTTCCCAGGAAGTGAAAACATGCTTGAGAACTACCGGGGAGGTTGCATCCAATGGCTACTGGGGGTGGGGCAGTCTTGAAGAATGAGGACAAGTTCCAGAGGCAAGGAGGAATGTGGGATACATTTCAAACCACACGAAGAACCCATGCAAAGCAGCGAAATACAAAGAAATCCTGCTTGTATTCTTGCAAAAGTAATTTTTTAAAGTTTATTTATTTTGAGAGACGAACAGTGTAAGCAGGGGAGGGGCAGAGAGAGAGAGAGAGAGAGAGAGAGAGAGAGAGAGAGAGAGAGAGAGAATCCCAAGCAGGCTCCACACTACCAGTGCAGAGCCCGATGTGAGGCTCAAACTCACGAAACCTTGAGATTATGACCTGAATCGAAACCAAGAGCCGGATGCTCAACCAACTGAGCCACCCACCTTGTAAAACAAGTTAAAAATTAATGCCTGTAGTAGCATAAAACAGAAAGCAGAGGACAGAAAAGGAAGAAAGAAGAGAGAGAGGGAAAGAGGAAGATGGGGGGCAGGAAGGCGGGCAGACAACCATAACAGCACCACGCATGGGAGGAGGCAAGACTGCTGAGGCCGGCACCTGGCAGGCAATGAGGCAGTAAAAAGAGGTTTTTGGGGCGCCTGGGTGGCGCAGTCGGTTAAGCGTCCGACTTCAGCCAGGTCACGATCTCGCGGTCCGTGAGTTCGAGCCCCGCGTCGGGCTCTGGGCCGATGGCTCGGAGCCTGGAGCCTGTTTCCGATTCTGTGTCTCCCTCTCTCTCTGCCCCTCCCCCGTTCATGCTCTGTCTCTCTCTGTCCCAAAAATAAATAAAAAAAATGTTGAAATAAAAAGAGGTTTTTAGTAGAGGAACCGTCATATAATCAAGACGAGGGGGGTGATGGTGGGGAGGCAAAAATGAAACAGAGAGGATAGAGCCGAGAGATGAGGAAGCAGAAGTGACAGACTTGGGAACTGATCGGAGGTGATCCTGAAGCTCCAAGCCTTTTGGTGACAGGGTGGACAGTGGCACAGTCTAAGAGAACTTTAAGAAAAGCAGCAGCTTGGCAGTGGCTGGTGGTAAAGCCTCATGCCCAAAAGGATTCATAAATGCAAGGGCAAGGAGAGGTATAATTTTGTCATCGGATATTGAAAAGTGGGGGCACCTGGGTGGCTCGGTTGGTCAGGTGTCCGACTCGTGGTTTCAGCTCACATCATGATCTCGCGGTTCGTGGGTTCGAGCCCCGTGTCGGGCTCGGCACTGGCAGCGCGGAGCCTGCTTGGGATCCTCTCTCTCTCCCTCTCTCTCTGCCCCTCCCCTGCTCATGCTCGCTCTCTCTCTTTCTCAAAATAAAGAAACTTGAATTGCAAAAAGAAAAGCGAATCAGTCTAAGAGCGAGAGAAGCAAGGTGCGGGAGGGGTTGGTCAAGACCACCGCTGTGCCCAGTTAGGGCGCATGTGGGTGACACTGAGGCACCCTGCGCTACCACAGGCGAGCCACTTGAGGAGGCCGTTCCCAAAAGGCTCCCCCTACAAAGGGAAGGCTCCCCCTGACAGGAGAATGTCGACTGATCAACGCTGAAGGAACCAGGGAGTCAAACGATGGGGAGAGGGTGGCTCTGCAGTGGAGAAGCTCGGCCCACACCGCCACCCTAACCAAGGGGTCCAAGTGAACGTTACCGGCGATGGGTCAAACTGACAGCACGTGTCACATGGTGCGATGCACAAGGACACGGCATCGCTTCCCTGCTGTTTCTGCCCAAGGTGCAAATAGGAACTTAATCGTAAGGAAAACACCCAAAAAACAAACAAACAAAAAACCCCCAAAAACGCCAAACTGAGGAGGAACGTCCTACAAAATAACTAATCTGTAGTTCAAACTATTGAGGCCATGAAAAACAGACTAAAAACTGTTCTAGATTGAAAGAGCTTCGAGACTCGACGACTAAACCTAACATGTGGTCCAGGATTAGCTCCCGGGCCCAAAATATTTTTGTGTTTTGCCATAAAGGACATTAATGGGACAACTAATGAAATGAAAACAGAGGACAGGTTAGCGTTGGCTCAATGTTTACGTCCTAATTTTGATAACCGCACGGCGGTTATGTAAGAGAATGTTTTTAGGAATCACCCACTGAGGTAGTTAGAAGTAAAGCTGCATCAGATCTGCAAACTTTCAAATATTTCAGACAGTTGTCTATATAGAAAGCATGGTGTGGGGGAAAGTGCTAAAACACTAACACTGAAGGAACCTGGGAATTTTTGTAACTTCCAATTTGTTTAAACTTGTAATTTTTCCAATAAATCGAAAATACTTTGAAAATAAAGGTAAGGAGATAAGCAACCTTCCCCTCCCCCAGAATGACACAGGGTATCTTTCTGAAGTGCCAGGTGAACATGTAAAGGCCTCAATCACCTGAATTGGACCTTTGTGCAGTTTTTCCCCTTGCACAAGGGAGAGGTGCCAGAAAGAAACTGATCTATAAGACCCGTGTCAAAAAGATGGACACTGACAAAAGTGTCCCCATTCTGGGGACAGAACGGACTAAGCAAAGCTGCAGATCCGCTGTTAGATTAGGCAAAGTGTTCACCGTGATTCAACCCTGGTGTGTTGCAGAGAAAACCCCGGAAATAACCACGAAGTCTGCTTTAGCAGGCTTCGACTTGAAACCTATTTTCCCTGATTTGGCACATCCTACGTAAATATTAACACCGTCACGCAGCTTGCTAGGATGCTGCTGAAATTATCTGCAGCACCCACGGGCCGTGCACACCATACAATACTTAACGTCATTGCAGGGAACAGCGGGATCAGAGCACAGAGGGAGGCTCTAATCCCTACTTTGGTTTCAAATTGTTTAAGCCCATATTCTTGAGCTCAACTACTAATGCTAATGCCCAAGAACTGACCTAACCATGCACCCGCTTAGACTACCTTCTCCTCAAAGCTCATCCATCAGCTCTGAGAGCATCCAGGAGAAAACCAAACCAAGGGACACAATGGCAAAAGGGAGGCCAAAGAGACACGTTACGAGAACACTTAATGAACAAATAAATGTTTTCAATACAGGCACAAATTTGTCACTTCGAGAACGATGCAGAAAACACTAAGACAGTTGTTCCTTGCAGTAACGCCAAGTTGTCAGTGGAGTTGAAATACAGCTGCCTGACCAGAAGATATCCAAGGACCTTAGCTGGGCTTTTTTTACCCCGGGGCAAAAATTCTATCAATAATGAATCCCAGGCGCCTGATCAAAGGCCAAGGTCTGCAACAGTCACGACTACTCCTTCGTTTTATTAAGCCAAAGTTTATTACCATTTGTGCCCAGGACAGGGCTGCGGACACAACGGTAACACACCCCTTTCCCCGCCCTCCAGCGGCTGACAGATCTTCGAGGCCACAGACAAACAGGGTGGGTGCTCTGAGAGGGAGCTGCGGACACAACGGTAACACACCCCTTTCCCCGCCCTCCAGCGGCTGACAGATCTTCGAGGCCACAGACAAACAGGGTGGGTGCTCTGACAGGGAGCTGCGGGAGCACAGAGAAAGCACCTAACCAGCCACAGCTGCAGGCCTGAAAACACGCTGCTTGGTGCACGGAAAGGTCTCACGGATCCCGTACAACAGCCACAAAACTACACGCAGATGGAGACCCATAAGTCTGACAGCTGTCCAGACTGCTCAGCTCCTTCTCAGAAAGCATCTCACACTTAAGGAGAGCTGATCCCAGAGTCTCCAGATGGCTCAGCTCGCCAGAAAGTAGCCCGTAGACAGTGAAAGCCACGATCAGCTCTGAGGTAACAACACTCTTACCTGTGGCTTCAATGTACTCAATACATCTCTCAATAAACACAGGGATGGGCTTCTCTGGAGTCACGACAGTTGTCAAGGGCACCCCAAAATAGTTACTCTCCCAGGTTGCCTTTGTGATGGACGGCCGGGGTTTGGGCTTTGGTTTCTGCACAGGAAAGAGAAAAGAAAGCATAAAACAAAAACAAAGTGAATATCAACATGCAACTTAAACATCAGCTAAAGCTTCCAGAAGGGAATTCACAGTGGTGTGGAAACTGCTGGGAAGACTCCAAGCAGGATAGAGATCCATTTGCTCATCTCACTAATTTTGTATTTTCCAGCCTCCAAATATCACACAAGATGCCAGCCAGTTGACACACAGTCACACCCTGAGTGTGAGACTGCATTATCAACACAAAGGTGTTTAGAAGAAGCAGGCCATGTTGAGTTAATAACAACGAGATGGCTATCCACATCCTTTATCAGGGGTGCCCTGGAGTAAACAGGAAGTTTTCCAAACATCCCACATGGATAATGAATGTCATACACTCAAGACGGCTAAAATCTTTAAAAAGATAAAAGATGGAATGGAGAATGAGTAATTTCCTCTTTCCAGAAAAGAAATAGAGCATGTGTTCTGCTACGGCTGGAAGCTCCAAATGAGAATTCCCTTCCATACATTAGCCCGGGGTTAAGTCTCAACGGCTTCCGAATCAGGAAAGGGTAAAACCGACTGAGCAAACATGACAAAGAAGGTAATACTTTGTCTCTTCTTTCCCAGCAGCCCCCTTCCTCCAGAGCAGGAGCAGCGGCAGCGGCAACCACTTGAGAGCTCACCGTGTACCAAGCCAGGTCCCAAATATTACTTCTTTTAAACCTCACGACATTCCGTTGAATCAAGGAAAAATGTCCCACGTGCCTAAGTCACACAACTAGTAAGTCATAGTGATGGGATTCAAACCCTGGAGGGTCTGTCTCCAAAGCTCAGGCTCATAGACCTCTCTGAGATATTCTGCTCCAAAATTATTCAATCCTTTTATTTTGAAGCTCACATGAGGAAAAAATGCTCTGAACAAACGCTAAATTTCCTAAAAGTGACAAAAACGCACCTGAAATTCTGGACTTTTGTTAAAATATCTACTAAGGAAAAGGGTAACCAAACAGGAGCAAGGCAAATGGACCCAGGTGTAGCTCCGGCAATTCGGTTTCACGTCCAAGTTAACGAGATGAATCTAGAGGGCAGATTTATTACAAATATACGCAACCTATAAACTTGAAAGTATTTAGGGATCTTTGCATAAAATCCACTGGAGGGGACAACTAACTAGCCAGGGTCAACCGTTCGCATTCCTCATCCTGCCCGTCTTCGTTCCTTCTGGTACCTCTATCTATATGGGAACAAATCGCTTCCTGTTTAGTCTGAGATACTCAGAGGACTTCCTGTGCAAACAAGTACCAAAGAAAAAGAACAACTGAGAAGAAAACGTACACGGAAGGAGGCACAAGCCCATCTCTAAGCTGGATGACATTACCTGCAACGACCACCAAAAGGCAAAGACAATCCACTCTACACAGAGCCTGCTAACTGGGTCAGTCTGGAAGACTCTACCGCCATGCGAATGGATCTTGGCGTTCCAGAGAAGAACCACAAAGCCTCCACGAGGCTCACCCCTGCCCCTGTCACACTCGTCATCAATGCAGCCACACCGCCTCTCAGGTTGCAGGGAGTGGCCACTGTTCCTTCCCCTTCCAGACTGCCTGCCAGAGGCAAACAGGCTCGGACCTAGATTTTTTACCAAAGAAATAAGGAAAAGCAAATGAGTGATTTATGATGTATCTTCACACGAGATAATTTAACCAATCTAGACTCTCTCCCTGACATCTTCTATTTATATGAAGTATAACATAAAGAATTTAAGATCTGAAATCTTAGCAGACCTGGGTCTGAATCCTGACAGACAAGTCCTGAGACTCTGGGTAAGTGACTTATTAGCATCTCAGGGACAGGGCCTCCTCACAAGGTGGTCTTGAGGGTGAAATGTGGGCGACCTGGCTCAGTGCCTAGCCTCACAGTAGCCATCCAGTAATTCGAGGAAAGAGAGGGGTGAGTGCTTCTGTTGTCACACATTGTGGCAACCGGATAACCATGAGTCAAGCGATGCTCTCCCTTAAAAATGCCATACAGTTTGGGGCGCCTGGGTGGCGCAGTCGGTTAAGCGTCCGACTTCAGCCAGGTCACGATCTCGCGGTCCGTGAGTTCAAGCCCCGCGTCAGGCTCTGGGCTGACGGCTCGGAGCCTGGAGCCTGTTTCCGATTCTGTGTCTCCCTCTCTCTCTGTCCCTCCCCCGTTCATGCTCTGTCTCTCTCTGTCCCACAAATAAATAAACGTTGAAAAAAAAAATTAAAAAAAAAAAGCCATACAGTTTAAATTATTAGCTACAGATTCTGAATATACAAGGAAGACCATCTGGATTTCAGCAACATTCTTTTTATCAATCTCAGTCTTGCAGAATTTCCCTGTCAAAACTGACAACAGTATTGTTCTTCAATAAAACTGATGCTTCCAAATAAATTGTTAAGAAATAAAAAATGGAACTTTTTTTCTAATCACCATAAGGCCTTCTTTTTCTTAAATTAAGTTTACTTTTATTTTTATATTTTCATTTATTTTGAGAGAAAGAGAACAAGCAGGGGAGGGGCAGAGACAGAGAGAGAGAGACAGAGAGACAGAGACAGAGACAGAGACAGAGAGACACAGACAGACAAAATCCCAAGCAGGCTCTGCACTGTCAGCGCAGAGCCGATGCGGGGCTTTAACTCACAAACCATGAGATCATGACCTGAGCTGAAACTGAGAGTCGGACGCTTAACCAACTGAGACACCCAGACGCCCCTACCAAGCCTTCTAACCATAGTTCCAGTAAACGATCAATTTTAATCTTATACTTCCTTCCTCCACCTTCTCAATACCAGAACAAGATGATGAGGTGTGTTCTAACAATCTAAGTTAACTAGAAACTTTACCATCTATCAACTGAATATCATGTACTGGACCCTTGCTTAAGTTCCTTAGATGTATGATTTCATTCCAGACTCACAACAGCTCCAAGGGTGTGGGGTTAATAACTCCATTTTACAGATGAAGCGGAGTCGTAGAAAAATTCAGTTACTTGCCCAAGTCAGTTTTGACTACAAAACTTGCTCTCTTAACCACTATGGTTCACGGCCCTTCCCTGAAAGGTCCTGGGAGAGGCAGAATGAATAAATGGATAGCTGAATAAATGATTAAGGGTACACCGACAATCTGAGAGTTTCTAAGGTAATAGAGGCCCACTCACATAAGATACCAGGGATCTTTAAGCTGGAAAAGGAAGGAATGGAGCATTATGACAGCTATTTCATACAGCTATAGGACTATCTCTTGGAAAGAGATTATTTTATATGATTCCAAAGGGTTATGTTGAAAGAGATAAGAAGAGAACACAGGCAATTTTGGCCTTAAATATAAAGAGAAATTTAAAAAACAAAATCCCCAGGTGTTTAGAAAGGAAGGGACTGCTCTGTATAAATATTCCAAGCACAGGCTGCAAACTACATACCTCTGCCACACCATTGTCAAGGAGATTCTGCCATTCGATGGAAGACTAAATTGGATACTGCCCTTATGCCTCTCGTCCCAAAGAATCCAAGACCCGAGTTCAGTGCTTCAACTTACAAAATGCAGAAATGGAGAGTAAGCTTTAACAACAGGATCAACTCCCGTTACTAAATGACATGGATTCTCCCTCTCAGATTTAAACAAACCCTGGTTTATCGAATGTCAAAACACCTCCTAGAAGTAAGTGAAGGCTCTGTAGGGTGTCACAAAATTAGGACGGGGATTCTTGCACAACGAATTCCAAGCCTTTCTAGTAAGGAAATCGGACTTTGTGGTACACACTAAGAGGTGGGCCAGATTGCCGGTATGACAAACACCACATCAGGCACCTGAAGGGTTACTGGGCACATGTCAGATGGAAACGCCACTCTTGTGAGTGGCCTGCCAGCTGTCTCAGTCCCCGGTCAGACGTGGGTCGCTCATTATGGAGTCCCTGGGGCCCTCCAAGCAGCAGGCTCTTGGAGAGGAGAAAGTAACACCATCCCAACATCAATCTTCTTTCGAGGGCACTCACAGAGCAGGCTGAATTGAAAAAAAGCATCTAGCCGGAGGAGACCAAGCCCTGAGAATAATCTACACATCTGTGCCTCTAAGTTTAGAGTCTTATTGGGTCAAAAATGGAAACCAGTGATTAATCTGGAGTGGCCATGTGCAGGCCACTGCGAGGTACTTTGCACAATTACCTGAAACCTTACAACCATCTTCAGGGTAAGGGTTATTAGCACCATTTTACAGGTGAGAAATCAAGCTCTGAGAGAGTCACACCCAGCACTGAGAGAGCCAGGCTCCAGAGGCTAGCGATCTATAAACACCAAAGCCCCTTTTTCCCCTACGTGAACTCTATGATGAAACGCCATGACAAAAACCAAGGACCGGGTCGGTTGGAACCACCTTCGTCTTGTGCTTTTGGATGGATCTATTTTTTGAACAAGCAACACAGTGCATTGTTCTTTACTTCAGTTTCCTTAAAAACAGGGCCCGATTCTTAGTCTTGATAATACCCAGGTGGCAAAGGAAACACAGAAACGAACCAATAGTTTCTGCCAGGACGGCACTGCGAAGAGACGGTGGTTGGAATTTCCCACTGGCCCCTTGGCTTTCGAAACAAGAAAAGAGCATAAAGGGAAACTCCCAAGTCTGGTGGAGTAGGAAGACATCTGTAAGCCCACGGGGGTCCCTCTGGAGTCCACGGGGACGAGAAAAAGGTTCGAATGCCATGCGAAGAATGAGAAGCGACTGACAGAAGGGCCCTTTCTATCAGGCTGCAAGATGAGTGGGTTCCAGGGCCTGATATGCAGTAGGCCCTCCATAAATTTCCTGAACAAAAACAGTTTCCAATAGTGCACAGGGCCAATATTTCTTTATATTTTTTTCGAGTTTAGCTGAGACGAGGACTATCTCTGTATGTACAGAAGTTTTTCTTCTCCTAAATTGTGCTCCTTTCCCGCGGATGGAGGAGGCGAGGCTCAGAAGGTCTTATACTGGCACTACCGTCCCAGACTCCCTTTTAAAAACCAGATGAGGTGGTGAATTCCCTACGTCACTGTGTGGCCACCGGATAAAGGACAGTCATTTATGTACACATGTGACTGTTACCCTACTTAATTCAGTAAGGATCTTAGCATTTTTGTTTTTTAACGAATCATGCCCAAGGTCACAGAGCAAACTAGCAGCAGGGCTAATCCCAGGACCAAAGTCCTCTATCCCCCTCAACGAACTTACAATCTAACTGGTAAAAGAAAGATATATCCCTGGCAAGCAAAGCTGATCTAGACATCAGGCTCAGTAACAACTGAGCCACAAAGGAAAAGAGTCTCCCACGGCTCCCATGGAGAGCTCAGCCATTCCTTCTGGATAAAGAACATTCTATCTTCTGTGGGAATAGCAGGTACAGCTATTTAGCGATTTTGAGCTGACAACTTCAAATATTCTCTCCTGGTCTCTATAAAATACCTTTAATACATGTCAAGTTATTTAACCAGATTTTAAAGTCAGAACATATGATCACCACAGCTGTACCACCTAGCAGTCTTTTAAATGCTTGGTAACCTATCTAATGAAGGAAATAAAAAACAGAATGCAGGTTGCTGGATTCTCTCTTTTTTTTAAAAAAAGGAGGAATGCCATAGACAGAATGTATTCTGGGACAGGGATAGTGCCCTCTGAATGAGAACAGTTCTCCCTCCCAAGAGTGATATTAGCAAAGCCCTCGAGAGGCCCTCCCCTCTGGCCACGGTTTGCCAAGCAGTGTACTGGCTGACTCTGGATTAAGGGAAACTGGGAGGAGTCTTACAAAACCCAAAAGATTCCATACACCACGTGACTACAGGTTTCCCCCAAAGCACCTCTTGCATTCTGTATTCAACATTACAGCTTTCTGATGAGTAATGATTCGTTCTTATTTCCAACAGAGCTTCAAAAGAACCTTTTCAATTACGTTACTCACTCGTGCCCCAAATGTATTCTTGGTTAACTGGTGCTCCCTCTTCTGGCTCTGAAAAAAATCTAAGCCCAAGTTTAAGAGAAAACCTGAGGGTGGATCTGTTCTCACTGGCAAAGTCTGTTATGAAAGCACAAACGCTTATTAGACTTGGTCTCCTTCACGCTGCCAGTTAGTATTATAGCCAGGTCACCCACGGTCTTGGGGCATCTTTTTTAGGGTTGGGAAAGGAAGCAGCATAAAGTCTCTGCCTTCCTAGCATCCCTAATCCTCTCCCAGGATGGGAAAAGACATGTGCCATCCCTTCACAGGCCCCAAATCAAGCAAGACCACAGCCTGTTGCTCTAGAAAGGCATGAAGTCTGCCAAATCTGGGTCAGCCCCTGCTGCTGTCTCAGACTGAACGGCCAATGCAACAGCGGGCTAACTAGGAAGGAGGGTCCACTAGTCCCAGGAAAGTTTTTTTTTTTTTTTTTACAAACATCCTGCCTGATCCAACACTCACTGAATTCGGACTTCCCAGAGTTACAGGTCAGTTTTTATCTGCTTGCTTCTTCTCAAATACTGGATAAAATGCATTCAGAAGACCTTTCTCTATGGAAGCAGAGGTGATTCTTGACTCCTGCTGAAATAACTTGGATCCTAAAAAGATATTTCAGTATCACCAGGTGGTGGATGAGAACAAGTTGATTCAGTGATGATCAGAGCAATTCTCTGCTCTTTGAAAACTAGATATGTGTTGCCCATTGTCATTTTTTTTTTTTTTTTTTTTTTTTTAAGAACAGGTGTGCTATAAGCTAAGGCCCATAGTTAAAGATAGTCTATTTTTGTCACCAAAAACACACTACAGCAGTTCTTTGGGCTTAAAATAAACTGAGAAAACGCATGACACCAGCTCAAAACAATTTCTCAAAGTTCCAGTCGCTATTTCAGTGTCCCCACGCCTTTTTTGTCCTCTACTCAACTAGACTCTGAAGCCAGAAACAAATAGCACCAGGCCATTCTTAGGGGGTAGTGTGGGGAAATGGATTTTTTTTAGATAATAATCACAGTCCTTTGTCTGAAATGAACAGATTACTAGACTGATTGAGTGGTCCAAATGCGTGCCTGGCTATTGAAGATTACCATCCTTCTTGCGGGCTGGATGGACTCTACCGACCCGACCCGTTGGAAAAGGAAGTCAGAAGAGCGGGTTCAAAAATCTCAGCTCCTCCATTTAGAAAACTACACCAACATGGGCGGCGGCAACGGGAAAAGGGCTGGTGCCGCACCTGGCGCACAGCACGCGTTCGGTACCTCCGGGGAAGGATGAAACCCCACGGTATTCGCAACCCTGCCATCCCCGGCCTGCTTCCCCTTCACTCTCCGCAGCAACCACTCTAGGTTTCTTCCACGTGTTGGTTTTTATTTTTTCTTTCTTTCCCCCAGCTCCAAGTTCCACGCTGTTTTCTCAAGAGCTCTCCCCAGAAAACCTCCACCCTCGCTGCCTTTGTCCGCCTCACTCTGTAAGTCTCCATTTCCACACCGTTGCCTTGGGGAGCTTTACCGGACCTTCGCTGAGGTTAAAACTCCTTGCCCTACAATCCCTTAGCACCCTGCAGCTCCTCTGTGGCAGTATCCAAAATACATGTCAGCGCATATTTAAAATCCGCCATCCCTTGACGGTAAGCTAGATAAGCACACCACCACGCGCAGCACCCTCAGCACAAAGCCAGGGGTACCACCGCTCACTAAGCGTCCGTGCCCTGAACTGGAGGTTTCCTTCCCAAAATGAATGAAGGAGCACATGCTTTGGAGCAAAAATCCTTCTCTTAAAAGATGCAATTCTTTCAGGAATCAGAAAATCCAAGGTCAAGTAGCCCCCCCCCCCCCCCCCCCCCCGCATCTTTAAGGCTACGGTATTTATTTGGCCTCACAGCACATTGAGTAGGCCTAGCCTTTTCTGAAGCACACACTGAGAGTCTTTCCCGAGCAGGTTACAAAGAGCTCATATTTCATACCATTCAGCTTGTCTGTCAAAATGCAACATCCCTCCCTGGGGAGCTAGCTGTCCAATTCCCCAGCTGGTTTTTATTCACACTAGAAACTTTAACTCCGTTCTAGGCCTCACAAAATGAGAGCTGTGTCCACACAAAGCCCCAACAACCAGCCGATTCACTGAATCCAATGAAATAAGCCAATTCACTGGCGGGGGACACAAACTGTCAAACTGGTTACTTGGTGCCTTATAGACCAAACAATGCGTGATTGAATTGGTTTGCTTTTTCAATAGGTTGTCTTGTCATGTGGTAGCTACAGTGAGTGAAAGATTTTCTTTATCATTCTGTTGTCTTTTTTTTTTTTTAAACACAAAGATAAGAGCACATCAGATAGAAGGGTGAATAGCCAATAATGTCTTGTCTTTAAATCCATGGTCAAACACACTAAATTCAGCAACTTGAGCTTGCCCAAAAGGCACATTTTGTGGACCAAGACTCCCAGCCTGTGGTTTCTTTTTTTGGGTTTTTTTTTTTTTTTTTTTTTTTTTGGTTTTAAAATAAGACCCTGCCGGTCCTGATCTCATCTTTGCAAACGCATGATACTGTGAGACAGAGACCATGTGCAACACCAACTCTTTACAAACAAAGCATCTATTCATGGGCCCCACTGAAGTGCAATCGTAGATTTTCAATTTCATTCAGCTGAGTGCGGAAGGCTCCCACTATGAGGGTGGGTTGCTAAATGGTTCAGCTGGGAAAAGGACCCAGAATGACAGTCAGCCTTACAGTCTTCACTTTCATTAACAGAAATGAAAGCGATTCCCTCACTCCAACTCCAATTTTACAGTAAAGAGCTAATCTAGCAAATCGGCCAAGGGAAGCTGAGCAATTTCTCTTTCTCCACATCACAGCGGTACCCAGGGCACAGCTTTTTGTTGTTGTTGTTAGGGCTGTTGCTAGGGCAAGTGCTGAGAAAGCAGCTAAGTAACACACAGGGTTAAAACTTACACAAAAGGGAGGCACGAAGTTGGTCCCTCAAGCCCTCGGCTAGACCAGACCAGCACTCTCCTCTCCTTGAATACGACATGCACATTTTCACCTTCAAGCCGTTCCTCACCTCTGCCACTTCTTCGGTTCTACCCACTCTTCAAGGTCTAGTTAAATAACACTGCGATACCTAACACCTGTCCGAGATGCAGTACGCTGAGTGTTTCACGTGCAAAACCTCATTCCGTTTCTCACCACCACATGAGGAAGGTGCCACTATGTTCTCCCTTTGTGCCGAAGGGATATGAAAGGTGAATCACGCGCCCCAAGTCCCAGTGAGGAAGCGGAGGAGTCGGGATTTGGCTTTAGGCCCTCGATCCCGAGCTCCTGATCACTACACACGCTACACTACCTTCACCGCCCCCAGCGGTGGGATTTCCACTCTGCCTCCACACAGCGCCCCCTGGGCACACCACCTATTTCCAGGAGTTGTGGAGGTCTCGCTGCCTCCACTGGGAGCCACGGTCTGGGCAAGAAGGATCCGTGCCATTTCCCCAGTGGTGTCTAACATTCTGGCACCCGGGAGGTACTAACTGTATCTTCCATGACCGACTGGCTCTCCCTGCACGTCAGATAAATACTGTATTGCCGTGTCACGCCAATAAAAATCAGAAGCCAAATCCCCCACGTAGGGGTTGGCTTGGCATTCTCTGTCCTGTGGTATCTTGCTTTTCCAGTAAGACAAGTGTCAGTCTGCTTTCTTAAGGCAGCAATTTTAATAGGAGGTTTGCCCGAACGAACGGGGAAGAGAATGGAGGCTGATCTCTGGATTAGGGTGACAAAGCAACTACACTCATTTCAAAGCACCATTTTCCGAGGCAGGAAAAGACAGTTTCACCTTTTACTCACACTTTCCAAAGGATACTCCTGAACTGGCTTCTGGCACGCTATGGCTCTTGGGCCAGAGGTGTCATTTTTATTTGACTTGAAGAGGTGTGGCCCGCATAACTAAGACGGGAAGTTAATCACTTCTTGCATGCTGACCCAGCAACCCAGGGTAAGGAAGTTCTAGTTTAGGAAGGGCTCTTTAAAAACAGGGTCCCCGGCCGTCTTCGGCTGAGCCTAACGTGTACGCTCTTTAAAGCACGGTCTGTTTGGGAATGTGTCTTAAAAGCATTATCTTCAACAAGTGTTAAAAATGTAGTTAGAAGTCAGAAGATCAGTTACAACTCAGTGTGCTATTATGCCACCTTCCGAATTCCCAGGTGTGCAAACACCCCCACAAATTAAGACTGCCAGCATTCAGATAAGCTATTCTGGTAACAGTCTTCATCAGGAGTGGAGGAGGAAGAGAAGAAAGTCAAAACGTTGAAAATGTTTGGATTCCAGGATCATTAAACAGGAGAGCTTTGAGGAAATACTGGGAGGCAGGTGAGGCTAACTTCAGACTTCATAAATACGAAAGGTTTTCAATGGGTCTGCCCATTACTAACCCTTGGAGGACAAAATACTGAAGGCAGATGAAGGAATCCAAGAGAAAAAAACAAGGGGAAATCAAATGGGAGAATGCCTATGGTATTTATTAATGTTCAGTTCGGGGTGGGCCGGGGGCGGGGAGGACAGAACACACAACAATGCTGCCCTGCCCTTTCTAAAATTACACAGGTGAGGAAGTTCTGGAAACTCCAGCCAATGGTGACTGGGAACCACTGTGTATGCTATGAGGGAACACAAAGTGAAGGTGCGCTCCCTGTGAGGGCCATGGAACCATGTTCCTCCACCTGCGAGGGCCCTCCTAACCAGTAAGAGCTGCAGAACTAGCCTCCAGGTGGTACTTACTTTACAACAGAATTGTCAACTCTAGATCCTTCTGATTTGGTACGTCTGGTAATAACGTAAGTTTTTGGCATCCTTTCTTCCAAAGTTCCCTGAAATGTTTTCAGACAAGTGACTTTGTTCTCTGCTGCTTCACGGTAGGGAGAGGAGAAAAAGCTTTCAATGCAGAGAAATCCTCATTCTGTATGTCGCAAGGCTGGTCGTGGGCTAGCATATAACACACTTTTATTGTCCTGTCTCACCAAGATGTCTTTCTCTGAAAAAACAGAGTGTTTCCCTCTGCTCCAAATGGGGGGGAAAAAAAAGAAAAATCTGGGAAATACCTTTTCTGTCTCAAATCTTAAGCCCAAAGGGACAGGGCACCCTACTTTGTACACCACAATTCGAAACAAGATAAAGAGGATTCACCTGCTGCTGTTTCCTCTCCATCTGATGGCAGGCCTGACACTCATAACACACGCGATTTACTTTCTTTCTCTTCTCCCCATCCTGCTTTGGTCCCTAAATAAAACCTGGAGCCGTCACAGCAACTCACTTAAATAATGCAGCTGGAGGGCACTCCAATCTCACAAATATGGGACAGGTTTATAACTCACAGTGGCAAGTTACTTCTTACTTTTCACTTACGTAAAGACCCTTCACTCATTCGCATATGCAAACAAAATAATCATCCAGTGTTTCCTAATCTAAGATGCAGCAACCTTACCGGTCAGTGAAGGGAAAAAGGAGCTTTTAAGAGGCATATGGATGAAATGTTTGTCTAGCAGTCAGAGACTGAAGCATGCAACTTTAGATTCTGGTGTTCACATAAAGGAAGAGCAAGCATATCGTCACTGGCTTGGCTACCTGTCAGGACACCGACAATTTCTACACGATCTGCTCATTTTGGAAGTACCTAACTCTTGTTCTGGACAAAGACAACTCAAACTCAGGCTGTCTATCCAAGGTCCTTACTACTCCAGAGCTGCCAGTGGTAGCAATCTGAGACACTGCCTACTTTTTTACACCAAGTCAGAGAGTAAATGCACACACCGACCAATTTTTTTTAACCAGAATAAGCTGTCCTTGAAAAATCATCATCATCGTCATCATCAGTCAGCTCTCACCCAGACACTGTGCAAGCCACTCCTATGATTCATTCCTAAACTGGTGTCTTACCTTAGTGTTCCTCCGTAGACTGCGAAGAATATTCCTCCTCCTTGGGTCTTCGTCTGTTTCATATGGAATGACGGCATTGTCCCCTTTATAACCTTGAGATGCCTGATCCTCCTCTTTTTTCCGAATGGGCCCTAGCTCATCATCGCTCCCCACACTGAAGCTGGTTCGATAACTAGCAAACCTCCCTAGCCGGCTGCATCTCGTCCTGTACAGCACGGGCTTGCTCACGATGGACACCTTGCGGCCTCGCTCTAGAGAGCTGGTGTCCATTTCACTGTCGGAACCGTTGCCACTGCCGTTGGACTGGGCTTTGTTGATATTCCGAATGGTGATGATTTTGCCTTGGGTGCTGTCATGGGGCACTGAATATATGTTTTCTTCTTCGTTCCTTGGCTTGACCACAGCATCCATGGGTTCAGCATAATCAGAAGGATCAAACCCATCCGGAGGTAGCCAGGTGCTAGAAGACACAGACTTCCTCTGCCCATCTCTATGGCCTTGGTCTAAATAAGACAGATCCCCCTTTGTGATCTCAAAATGGACAGGAGGCTTTGGTTTGACTGGTGGAGGTACTTTGTTGTTCAGTTTACTCTCAAAATTGCTCATGATGAACGACAGCCCATCATTTCCCTCCAGTTCCATAGAGAGCTTAGAATGGTCTTTGGACAGAGAGGGCAGTGACGTGTCTTCTCGAAACAAGCTGTAAGAAGGGGGCTCGATATCCTCTTCTGAATCCTGCAGGTTGGAGTTGCAGAGTGGAGAGCCCGCTCGGGGGGAGTTAAACACCTCTTCCGTGGTGCTACAGGCCTCGGCAGCGTTATCGTACATATGAGTAGCCTCGATTATGTTCTTTTTATCCACCACATCCTTAAAAAATGGGTGGAAGATCTCAAGTTTGTGCTGGGGTTGGCTACAAGGGATGCTTGTGAACCTCCCGTCAATCTCTTGAGCAATCTCCTCCCCTTCGGTCAGCTGTTCCCGACTTAAGTCATTGTCCAGGACATCTACAGCGCCGTCAGTGAGTGCGACCAACTGAATGGGGATAATGTCCTGCACTTCACAAAGAAAGGCACGTAACATAGCCAAGGAGGCCTTACGTTTGGCTGAATAAAAAACAATGTACCCATGGACCAACCGGCTTTTTCTGATGCTAAATGAGGAATGGTACGAAAGAACAGACAGCTCGATGCGCTTCTTGTGGAGTCCGATCGGTAGTTCAAGTAAAACAGAGTTGTTGCTTCCACAATGGGAAGACTTACAGGTCTGGGACTGAAGGACAGGATAGAGTATGTCATCTGCACTGAAAGGATCGCCACACATCAGACACATGACAATTCGCAGGTCAACGTCAGCCAGATCTTTGATGCTAGCAGTAGAACTGACCAGGTTTAAGTTACGCTTGGAGTCCAGGAGTCCCTTCAAAACTTGACTGATTTGCTTTTCATTAATGTTGCGTCCATAACCGATGCCAGCAGAAGCAGGGTCGAGAAAGACACACTGAAGTTTGCTAGCAATCTGCTGACCTTGTTGTATTAGGCTATGCAGGGTCTCTCCACTGGTGTCTCCTCTCTTGTTAACTAAGATCAACGTCAGGGGAAGATGGGCTAAATGGTTATCTCGCCTGCCAAGTGTGGACTCTCTACTCTTCTCTATACTCTCCACCACATAGGATAGAGATTCCTTTGAATTGTAAAGGCAGAGGCAGCCGTGGGGCTGAAATGTTGGCGTTTGGAAAGAGTTCACGGGAAGCCTGACATTCCCTTCTATCGGCCTCAGGGAAAGCTCATACATTTTACCATCTATCACATACTTATCATCATTTGTACAAAGAGCTCGAATCTCATTGGCCAACTCACGTGCGAGGCCATCTTTGCCTAAGATAACCAAGTTGATCCTATCAATGTTGGGGTCGGACAGTAAATTTTTCTGATTCCGGTCAGATGGTCGGATAAACCGAGAACTAATCAAGTGCTCAATCTTAGCATCCACACAAGCTGGGCAGCTAGGGCACGTTTCCTTGGTTGGGTGATACACAAAATGAATGTGCTTCAGGATAAGGGCATCACGCTCTGCTTGGAGCTTCTGTAATGCTTTAAATCGCTGTTCCTCCCCCAGAACATCCTGAATGACACCCATCTTCTCCTTGCTGGGCTTAGCATCCAGCTCCAGCTCATAAAACAACTCTGAATATTCCAAAAGCAGCTCCTGAAACTCTTCCTTTGCTCTGTCTATAATTTGCTTTTGGTGTTTGCCATAAATATCCATGTATACGGATTCTTCCAGCCACTGGTAGAAATCTTCGTTCATAATGAAACTACGGGCCTCTTCCCAAGGCTTTCCGGGAGTTATGAAGGGAGAGGTCTCCAGGTTTTCTTTAAATGCCCTTCTCATCTCAGCTCTTTTCCTCTCATTCCGCAGCTTCTCTAAGTGGGCCTCGTAGAGCTGCTCGGCAGGGACGGTATCCATCAAGTCAAAGGGAATCCGCTCATTCTCCATGTTGTCAATGTGGCTGGTGGCATCCCACGGTGTCTCTTCGAGCACAACAAACCACTTCAGGAATTCTGGCTTGGTCTCCAAGAGCTTTTTGGTTTTTATGCAGCTTAGGTGGTCTATTTCATCTAGATTGGGTATAAGAGCTTCAAAGGCTAACGGCAGGGCTGCGAGGTACAGCTTTCTCCTGCGCTCAATGTGCTCGTGCTTGAGGCGGTGGATGTGCTGGAGAAACAGCTTCTTGGCTTTCTGAGTACCTTCCAGGTAGACATAGTCCTGGTACTCAGGAGAGGCCTGCATCTTTCGGCTGACACTCGGCCAATTCTCGTTGTGGTTTTTCACAATGCGGCTCACCAGCCACTCATACTTGTCTTTTGCTGTAGCTATCTGCTGACTCTGCTGCTTGAGAGCTTCAAAATAAGGAATGATTTTCGTCTTTCCCCGACTTTTATCAATGAGTTGCACTAAGGTGCTGAAAGCCAAGTCCACGTTTACGTTGGATCTTGCTGAGGTCTCCACAACCTGGAGGTTCTTTTTGCTTAAGGCAAAAGTATGTGCATCTCTAATGTACCGCTCAACGCCCTCATCACACTTAGTCAGGACCACCACTATGGGCTTTTTTGTTTTTGCAAGCTGATTGTAGAGATTGGACACAAACTTGAGCTGGTCATCAAAGTTCCTATTCATGCCCCTGCTAACGTCAATACCAAGAAGAAAACCATCAATCAGCAGCTTTCCATCCGGCATCTGTTTCTGCTCAAAGTCCTGCTCCAACCCCAGCTGGTCAGTGCAAAAGTACATGAGTTTTTCAGCTGATGCGAGCTTGGTTGCAGCAGCTCTCTTGATATAGGGCTGCAGGGCCGTGCTTCGATGAGGTTGAAAAGTCTGATCATCGATGAACTCAGTCTGCTCCACAATGTGCATCTTACATTCCACACAATCCTCCAGGGAACGGCTAACTTCTCCCCAGTAGAGAAAGTGGTCATTATTGACCACTCGCCCGCCAAAGTCACTGGTGCTGAGGACAGAGGTATGGTCCAAGTGAAACTCATCAGCACTCGGGCGCACGAAGCGGTTGCACAGGCAAGACTTCCCAATGCCGCACTGGCCCTTCTCCTTCTCGGTCCCAGACAATCCCACCACACTGATGTTGTAGGTGGGAATGCGGACATCTTGCTTTCTTGCCATCATCATCGTCGACACATCCTGCCACAATCGGCCACTTCCAAGATCAGATTAGTGTTTTCCAGTGGACCTGATGGTTTCCCCACATTATCAGTGGGGGCCGGCTGCCCACGAGGTCAAAGTGTCAGGTCCCATAGTGTTTGTACACCAGCACGAGGTCAGTTTTCACCACTTCTCATCGCCAGACAGTAAACATTTCTTCCTAGACGGGGGCGGGAGGAGAAAGAAAACCCATCAGCATCATAATTTTGGAACCTGATTTTAGTCGCTGAACTAGAGCAAAAATCAATTTTCTCGTTCAACAAATACTTAAACATTAAATGTGCCAGGCCTCACGCTGAGTGAAGATATAAGAGGAAGACTGACATCTATGTGCTCTCAATACCTCTAACAGAGGAAGACATACAAGTAAGCAGTTGTGCTGAGTGTTAAAACAAGAGTTTGAGGGCTTCTTGGAAACACGGCTGTTACCAGGGTTAGAGCAGAGTTAGTACAAGAAGAGCCTGGAACATCCTATTGTGCAGGAAAGGAAGTGCTTGAAAACATGACAGGGCACCTCACAGACACAGGAGCCCACTTGAAGGGGATCCCACTGGTCAAATCTGAAACAATTTGAGCACCAAAATAATTAAAGACAGTAATGGATTATAACCCACTGCCAAAAACAGAAACCTGAGTTCATACTACTGGATCAGACAAGAATCATCCCTTGATACCCCATCTAGGGGGAAGATTTTGATGAGAATCAGGATATCTGCACAGACCTGAGGTGCCTCCTCCTGATATGCTACTTATCAGCTGCAGAGGGAAGAGGTACCAAAAACCACTAATTATACAGTAAAGAAACTGGCTTAACACTTTGTTTTTAAATTTTTTTTTTAATCTTTATTTATTTTTGAAAGAGAGACAGAGTGCAAGTGGGGGAGGAACAGAGAGAGAGAGGGAGCCACAGAATCCGAAGCAGGTCCCAGGCTCCGGGCTGTCAGTACAGAATCCGACGCGGGGCTTGAACTAATGAACTGCGAGTCGGACGCTTAACCAACTGAGCCACCCAGGTACCCTGGGTTAACACTTTGGGTAATGAAAATTATCACCACCAGAGAGGGACAAAAGGACATCACGGGCCTCCAGATGTGGTGCCCCCAAGAAGACACATTACTAAGCGGTGTGATGACCTAGAATGTATTCCCTCAACCGAATCACAAGGAAACATCAGATAAACAAAAAACGAGCAAGATTCTATTATGGGGGTTGGGTGGGGGGAAGTGGTACACAACCCTATACTTCTCAAAAAGTATCCATGTCATAAAAGACAAAGAATGGCTATGTAAACATTCTAGATCAAGAGAAGCTAAAGAGACATCATAACTAAATGCAATTGTTTGAACCTAGAATGGATTCTGCACCAGAATGGGAAATACAGGACATTATTAAGTCATTTAACAACACTGGACTCTGAACGGAATATTATACAGAAGTATTTGATCAATGTCAATTTAGGAAGGTAACTACCATGTAAGCGAATAGGCCTACTCTTATAAAATACACACTGAAGTATTTGGGGGGGGAAAGACCATAATGTGTGTGACTGGTCCAGAAAAAAATATGTATATACGTTGAAAGAAAGAATGCGCATGCGGTAAAACGTTAACAACAGGTAAATCTGGATAAGATATTCCTTTGTGCCATTTTAATTTTTTTGCAACTTCCTATAAATTTGTGATTGTTTCCAAATAAAAAGCATTTTTAAAAAGGTGTGAATATTGGGCGGTTTCCTTGACGAGAACAGAATGAGCTTTGTGAGGACAAGGTCCACCCCTTCTCGTTTACTTCTGTATCCTCAGCCTATGACACGGTGCTTGGCACGAAGATTTACTGAAGGAATGAGTCAGGGAATGACTACGAGGGCATATTCCACCAGTGTTTTGATTGAGGAAGGCCTTTCTGGAGGAAGTTCCACCTCAGGAGAAACCTGAAGTAGGTGAAAGAAACACGGAAACTCCTCTCTGCAGAAAAAGGCACGGCCCGTCGAGTGTGTGTGGGGAGCGGATGGGTGAGACGCATTAGAAGCAGAAATCAGATTAAACCTCTTTCAAAGAGCCTGCAGTCTTTCCCGAAGGCTATGGGGAACCACAGAACGTGGCTGAAAAGTGGCACCTTAAAGGACCTAAAGTATGAAGAGGTGAAGTAATGAAACGTTATGATAATATCTTATGATGTCTTTAGCAACCTCCTGGTTAACAGAAATCAAATACATAGGCCTCGGCTGTCTCCACATAAATGGTCTTCTGGCTACTACTGCTTATACTGCACTGCAGTCTACTCACGCGTGCAAATATGACCACGCGACGGCCGAACGTGTAGCCAAATGAACAGTCTCCTGAGATAACTCAGTTTAAAATAAAGAGAACAGGGGCGCCTGGGTGGCTCAGTCGGTTAAGCGGCCGACTTCGGCTCAGGTCACGATCTCGCGGTCCGTGAGTTCGAGCCCCGCGTCGGGCTCTGTGCTGACGGCTCGGAGCCCGGAGCCTGTTTCAGATTCTGTGTCTCCCTCTCTCTCTGACCCTCCCCCGTTCATGCTCTGTCTCCCTCTGTCTCAAAAATAAATAAACGTTAAAATAAATAAATTAATTAATTAATTAAAATAAAATAAAGAGAACAATTTTCTTTTGAATCTCGGTCATGGCTGGTAGGAACCCAGCATCTCCACAACCTGAATATATTTTTGTGAGCCTTTCTCCTAAGAGATGCCACGGGAAGTCACATCACCATACTTTATTCTAAGAAGAGGGGGTGATGAATGAGAGAGGAAAGTTGTCCCCTATGATGATAACCTCAAAAGGTCACAGACCTTTCCCAAACATCCATTATCTTCCCTCGATAACCGAGAAAGCCAAACCCTCCGTGGAAACAAAACGTGCCTACGTGTGGTATGTCAAAATGATTTGACCACTGTCAAGACGGAAATCTCAATGGTCATAAGCAATCACCTCCAGATAACCTAATGGCATGCTCCTAAAGAAGCCAGGGTCCAGATTTCAGCAGAAATACGCAGACATCCGTGTGGAAGATGGATCCCCATCCTCCACTTCCCCGGGCGACTGCTTCCTTAGGTAAAATCGTAAGATGTTTACACACATCCTCTGAAATACCCAAATAGCAAAGATTCATACGAAGTCACAGTGCTTTTGCTTCCTACTCGTAGTACACATACACACAATTTTGTTTCCACCTCTCGGGAGACTCAGGTTTGACAGAGCCTCAGACAGGAATGCTGATGAAAGTGTAAGTCAGGGGTGCTCCTATCACAGAGCCCTTCTCCGTCAATTCCCCATCCCAGAGTCTGGCAGGACTCAAGGCCACCTACTTGATCAATCCTGAAATGCAACTTGGTGATGGGGTCCCACTTCGAGTGACTGCTGCACGCAGCTGGCAAGTCATCCCCCTTATTCTCTGTAAAGTGGGTCGAGTAAGCTCTCTCTTCACAGAAATCCCAGGAAAACAAAACACCAAACCTGCTCTTGAACCTCAAGAAATAGAGACGGCAGCTCAACTTTGAACTAAGCTAAAATGTATTCTCCAAACCTTGTTTGGTCAGTTTCTTCAGCGCATGATATTCTGTGCCGCCCATGCAAGTCAACGTCTCCGCTATCTGAAGGACGCTAAAGACAGAAAGCAACAACTCTCGACTCTCAAGAACGTAGCAACTCATATTTTAAACCCAGAATGCTGCCGACTACACTAAAAAAGCTACCAAACAATGAGAATCAGCTGGCAAAGGAATGGTTAATTTGCGGACACCTGGTAACTTTCCACTTGGTAGAAATCGAATAGGTTCCCCGGTAGAAGCACACTCTTCTTACATGCCTCGTCTCTGATGTCCGGATAATGCAGTTTTACTAGTTCCTCAACTGGACTGAATTACACGGTAAACAAAGACTGTTATAAATCCAAGAACGCTGCAAACACTTGGTTTAAAGGAAATAACTCGAAGTGCTTGGTCACAAACACGTTCAACTTTTCCAAGAGGTGGATTAAAAAAAAATTAGCTGAGTCACTAAATTTAATGATCTTAAGGCCACAAAGAAAGAGAAAGTAGAAGATGGGGCATGTCCGAGACTTTGCAATATCTTTAGTTTACATCTGATAGGAACCGGTGTTCTTAGTGGGCCACCAAACTCCTCAAACGGCAAAATCCAAGTGTCCATTCTAATAATTTGCCAATATTAGTCCTTTGAAAACTCAAGAGTTACAGCAGAGGGGGAGAAAGTATTCTTTAAACTGAAACGACTTCTATCTTCAAGCTTTAGACAGCTAGTTGTATTAGAAAAACTAAACCCTAGTATTTAGTAGTTTTACACCACAAGTCAACTCCTTCAAAAAGGAAAATACTTCAGGGGCTCCCGGGTGGCTCAGTCGGTCGGGCGTCCGACTTCAGCGCAGGTCGTGATCTCACAGTCTGTGAGTTTGAGCCCCGCGTCGGGCTCTGTGCTGACAGCTCAGAGCCTGGAGCCTGCTTCCGATTCTGTGTGTCTCTCTCTACCCCTCTCCTGCTCATGCTCTGCCTCTCTCAATCTCAAAAATGAATAAATGTTAAAGAAAAAATTTTTTTTCAAAAAGTAAAACACTTCAGGAACATCTTCAGTTTTTGTTACAAATATATGCAGCACTACAACATAACGCAAACAACTGAGAGCTCTTTCAGAACCAGCCACCAGACTTCCGGAGTTATTTACTTGACTTGTTTAACCACTATACCAGCTCCCCAAACAGTGTCTCAACTGGAAGGTAGGGGGGTGTTTTCTTTTTTACCACCTCTACAAAACTTGGGGCAAGAAGTGGCAACATTCCCAAGATAGTACACATTTCAAAGGACACAGAAATGCCACTGTGATCCAGCATTACTATGACTGCTAAAGTTCATACTGTCAACAGCTCCATCAACACGCGTCCCCCCCACCTCCCGTCTTACCCCCAAGAGGAAATGTTTCTGGGCTCTGTGACCTGGAATGTCCCCTAAGACACAGATCCACCACTATTACCCATAACCAAAACTACTGTCTCTATCTCTGAGAATAGTCAAATTCTGAAGATGCATTTGGTTTCAAACAACCACGTATAGAATACCACACCAAACTAACAATACTATAATATTATACGGTAATTATATAATATTACATGATAATAAAGTAAAGAAATAATTTCATAGGGAGTTGCTAGCAAAAAGGAAGTAAAATACTTGGTACTCTAATTTTTCTTAATCCCAATAGAGGAGGGGAATGGAAATATGCATTGTAACTAACAAAGCAAAGAGCATTTTCTAAACCTCCTTAATACCTCATACTTCTCACCACCTTAAATTTCTGAATAAGTTTTCAAAGCTATGAATACCATCAGCAGCTGGTTAAAAGATCTGCATTAAGTAGATACAAGACTCTTATCTATGGGAGAGAGGAAATGCAAAAGGGGGGATCTAACTGGAAAACATTTTTCTTGTGAGAGAGACTCCAAAAGGAGAATTTTCTAGAGGAACAGATTTTCCAAATGAACCAGGAAGGATGGAATATAAAAGCTCCAGTAAGAAGAAAACACAACTCTATGGTCTACTGAACCACCAAACTTAAACAAGACGGTCTTTTTTTAAAAGAAAAAATTTTTATTTATTTTTGAGAGAGAGAGAGAGAGAGAGAGAGAGAGGGACAAAACATGAACAGGGGAGGGGCAGAGAGAGAGAGAGGGAGACAGAGACTCTGAAGCAGGCTCCAGGCTCTGAGCTGTCAGCACAGAGCCCAACGTGGGGCTCGAACCCATGAACCATGAGATCATGACCTGAGCCAAAGTCAGACATTCAACCGAATGAGCCACCCAGGTGCCCCACAAGATGGTCTTTCAATGAGAGAATCAATTCACACCTGTCAGAATGGCTAAAATCAAAAACACGAGACCAGTGTTAGCAAGGATGTGGAGAAAAAGAAACCCTCTTATACGGTTAGTGGGAATGCAAACTGGTATAGCTACTGTGGAAAACAGTATGGAGGTTCTTCAAAAAATTAAAAATAGAACTACTCTATAATCTAGGAATCACACTACTGGACACTTACTGAAAAACACAAAAACACTAATTCAAGGGATACATGCACCCCATGTTTATCACAGCATTATTAACAATAGCCAAATTATGGAAACAGCCCAAGTGTCCATCAGTAGATGAATGAATAAAGAAGATGTGGTATAAACATATAATGGAATATTATTTAGTCATAAAAAAGAATGAAATTTTCCATTTGCAACAACATGGATAGAGCTATAATGCTAAGCGAAATAAGTCAGAGAAAGACAAACACCACATGACCTCAACTCATGTGGAATTTAAGAAACAAAAGAGCAAAGGGAAAAAAAGAGAGAGAGAAACCAAGAAACAGACTCTAACTAGAGAACAAACTGAAAATTACCAGAAAGGAAGTGGGGGGTGGGGGACAGGGGAAATAGGGGATAGGGATTAAGGAATACACACAGGAGTGCCTGGGCGGCTCAGTGGGTGAAGCGTCAGGCTTTGGCTTGGGTCATGATCTCGTGGTTGGGGAGTTGGAGCCCCATGTCTGGGCTCTGTGCTGACAGCTCAGAGCCCGGAGCCTGCTTTGGATTCTGTGCCTCCCTTTCTCTCTGCCCCTCCCCTACTCACGCTTGTGCTCTCGCTCTCTCTCTCTCTCAAAAATAAACATTAAAAAATTTTTAATAAAAAAATAAATAAAATAAAGTTTATTTAAAAAAAGAGTACATATGTATCATGATAAAATAAGATAAAATGATTGAGAAACAAGATAGTCTTTAAAAACCCAAAGGTTTCCATTTTTATATTAATAAATGTAGAGTGAATTCTCTGAAGGTTTTTGTTTTTCCTTTAAAAACTTTACATAACTCACAGAAGAAAAGTGAGAAGTGAAGTCCAAGGTCCTCATTCAACCAATTCAATTATCTGTGAAATCCAGATAAACTTACAGAACCTTAAAGTTAGAGATGTGCACAAATGATGTGACAGGGTTATTCAGCTATACATAGGAATTACAACCTTTATGAACCTGACTGACAGAGGGAGCCTTCGTTTCCTCTGTTGAGTTTTGCTGGAATGCGAAGCAATACCCTTAATTCTGCTCATCTCTTTACCACATGAAGAGTGTCGTAGGAAATGACTACATCAAACTCAACAAGCACAAAACAGCCTCCGATACTGAATAAAAGAGAAAGGTAGCCACTTGATGGCCCCAGTGACAGCAGCTAAAGTCTCTCCTCCTTCCTTCACAATATTTCAGATGGGTTAACCATTTTTCTATTACTCTATAGTCTCTAATCTTTAGACCTGAGAACTGAACCAATCAAATCGCTTGTTTAGAAAGCTAAGACAATGTGAAGAAACAAAGAAGAAATGGGGCACTGTCCTTGCTGATGAGAATCTTCTTCTAATTTACTTCACATACATTTTACTTAGAAAAACAAAAACAAAAACTTAACCACAAGACAAAAAAGGGCACAGACCATTTCCTGGGATCCAGAGGAAGAGGAGATCATTCAGATCTCGAGGGGTCAGAGCAGAAGTGAAATTTGAATTGGTACACAAAAGACTGGCAGGGCTTGGAGGGCTGACCCAGGCGCTCTAAAGACGTGAAAGGGCAAGAATAATGGTGACCAAAACGGCAAAGCACCGGACACGTTTTGGGACAGACTGACTGGAACAGTGTTCATGGGCGGTAGAAAGCGAGAAGGGCAGCAAGGACTCAGCCTATGAACAGACTATTTTTACTTGTGCGAATCGAATATGACAATCTTTGATCCCACCAACGTTATTTATTATTGGGAACACTACTACTTTAAACTCCTCGTCCGACAAACTAGCACCGTCTAAGGAGTTGATCAGTCTAAGGAGCTGATCTCCTAACTTGAAAGAAAACTCCATCTGAATATGGCAAATTCTACTTCTATTCAGTTTAACGCAAATTAAAATAATAAAATGGGGAAGGGGACAGAAAACATAGATTTACAAAGGCAGCAAAGAGGAAATATTTGCCCAGAAGAGTACTGGAGGTTGCCCCACTACTACAGGCTACACACACCTACTTCTGTTTAATGTGGGAGGGAGGACTTCCTCATAACCACGGAATCTCACTACATCCCCAGGGCTCTGGCTACAGGAAATCTCTGAAATGGGTCATCTGGATCTTTGGAAAGACTGATTTAAGTGTTTAACCATCTGGTCTTGAAACATGTAATCTCATGCAACAGACGGGCTATTCTTGGACACTGGATATGTACCGGCATTCAGCTCTCACTATGCCCTATGCAAACTCAATGGACAGCACTCTCCAGAGAGCCAGTGAGAAAAACCAAAAGCAGTTTTAAAGCACTGGTATCTTGGATGTCTGTTTGTAAAACAACCTGGCCTAAAGTTAATTTTTAAAAGAGCAGCTATGAAAGATTCTCTTCCATTCCATTTGTAATTTTGGCAAATGTCTCTTCCTGCTCCTCTCGATTCATTTTCTCCCCAAGCCCTAGTAAAGAAAGTTACCTCTAAATTCCAGGGCAGGGGCACCTGACTAACTCAGTCGGCAGAGCACATGACCCTCGATCACGTTGAGGTTGTTGAGTTTGAGCCCCGCGTTGGGTGTAGAGATTACTTTAAAAAAAAAAAAAAAAAAAAAAAAATCACATCAAATCAAATCTGAATTCCAGGGTAAAAAAAACTATGCCACTATCTTACCATCCTCGCCAGCCCGCACTGAAAGAAACCAACCAGCTCATTTTTCACCCTGACACAGTTCTCATGCTCTGAGGTGTGTAGAACTCTATGCGCAGGTCCCAAAGAAATAAAATTTCTAAGGCAAGCTATTCACAGGATGAAATCAACTTCCCCTGATGAATGAAAGGGGCTGCTTTCAGCAGAAGCACTTCCTTAAACTTTATCCTCAGCAGGTTTCTACCAGGTAGCTCTAGAGTTCTAATCAAGCTATCTGATCAAAGCAACTATAAACAAAGACAAAACCAAAGGCTGAGAAATCTTTTTCACTGATGCAGCAGGATTTCCCTGGGTTACCTATACCAAGAACAACAACAACAACAAAACAGGATTTCTCGATAAGCTGTAAAAATATCCCAAGCCAAAGGAAACTCAAAACCAAGGCCAATGCAGTCCAATAAGTCTTAGGATCACAGCCTACTTAGCATTAAATGCAGTGAGCTGAGATTCTTAGGAGACCAAGAAACAAAAACACAGCCAAGTGACTTTACCTTTGAATTTCCTGGTATTCAGATCAATTCTACACTTTTTGAAATGGTAAAGAAAACCTGTATTATTATTTCAGCAGTTGCTTCTGAGCACTTACGATCTAATCTATTCTGGTGTTTCTGTTTTTGCTTTAAACTAGAAAAATTTTGTAAATGATCCTCTCCATAAACGTTTCTCTGAATGCGTGAGAATGGAGGCACCATCCAGCCAAATGTGCCTTGCCAACAGAGGACAGTGCTGGAGAAACAGGCATTTCTGTCAAATTGGGGAAAACAGGTCAGCTTCTTTTCAAGTCCAACAGTAAGCCTTGTTATTCTATTCCCCTGATGGCATTCTAAGAGGACATGAGGATTTCAGCCCATTATTTCTAATTATTCTTCACTCCTTGTTTGAATTTTTCTATAAATTGTCAGTCGTAAAACAGGCTACTGTAAGTAATAAAAGCCAGGCCACATGCATAAACTTTCCAAAAAAGAATGGTTTTATTTTACCTAAAGCACCTGTACTGAAGATAAGGACAAGGGTCGCAAAGAGACAGAAGAAACAGAGTCAACTTCTATATCTGAATTGTTCCTTTGGAACAATCTGGATCCACAGATTAAAGAACTAACTTAGGGTCACACCAGCAAAATCCACACTCACAGCCATCTTTTCTACTTGCCGGTCTCCACATTTACTTACACATTTGCCTTATTTCAAATGAAGCTAAAAACAGATGTCTGAGAGAGATGAAAAAAATTAACACGTGCAAGAAAAAACACGCAAAAGGGCCTGGAATCAGCCCAAAATTGGGTCCTAAGCTCAATTAATCGTGTTTGAAGATCTGCTACATTGAGGTGTGTATCCCCGTCTTCTAGAAGGGATGAATATTTGAGTTAATACGTGTAAAGCAAACTGGATTTTCTGAATGAAACGATGTTACACGTTGGCACTATTAACAAAAAGTTATTACGGAAAACATTATTTCCTGTTCAAGTATTTATCACCTCAATATCTGAAAAGCGTACTTCAGGTCCCTACTTTGAGGCTAGGAAAGGGGATATGGTGGGAAAAGGGTACAAGTGAAGCTTCTGTTTTATTCCTTGACTCGGGCTGCTTACACGGGAAGTCATTTCGCAACTGTTCACACTGTGCAGGCTTTACACACTTCTCTGTACGCTTCTGTAAAAGCACGCCATCAGAGAAGTGAAGTGGCACGGGTACCTCACACGGCTCGCAGGTCGAGCCGGCCCTGTACTGCCACAACCCTGTGCTCAACCAACACGAGCAAGCACTGCAATACTCGCCCCCTTCTACACGAGGCCTCCGCCCGGGATCACGTCAAACAGGTGACTCCAATCCTCACGGGAGCCAGCGAGGAGTGTTGAGAAGCAGTGCCCCGGAGAGCCCTGGATGTAACCGGCAGTTCTGCAGGGCTGTGCAGAAGGCTGAACGGGTGGCACATCAGACCTTCCAGCCTTAAAACAGAACAACTCAATTTGATCTGTTTTATACGTTGGGATCCCACGTAAAACAATTCTTTTTGATTTTGTTTTAATGTTTATTTACCTTTGAGAGACAGAGAGAGAGACAGAGGTGCAAGTGGGGGATGAGCAGAGAGAGAGGGAGACACAGAATCTGAAGCAGGCTCCAGGCTCGGAGCTGTTCAGCACAGAGCCCGATGCAGGGCTCGAACCCACGGACCGTGAGATCATGACCTGAGCTGAAGTCAGACACTCAACTGACGGAGCCACCCAGACGCCCCCATAAAACAAACTTTTTAAAAGTTCTATGGTTTTTTTTTTTAAGAATAATTTAAAAAAATTTTTTTATTTACTTGACAGAGAAAGCACGAGTGGGGGATGGCAGAGAGAAAGGGGGAGAGAAAGAGTCCCAAGCAGGCTCTGCACTGTCAGCATGGAGCCCCAATGCAGAGCTCAAACTCACAAACCGTGAGATCGTGACCTGAGCCAAAGATGGATGCTTAACCAACTGGGCCACCCCGATGCCCCTCTCTATGGGTTTTTTTAAAAGCTCAAAAAACTTCATGGTTTGAAAAGCCATTTAATGATCAGACATCTGGTGGTCTGATTCCCAAGATTTTGCCAAGAGACAAGAGAGTCAAAAAGAGCCTCCTGATCCATCCCCCCAACCCCTTCTTTTCTTCCTCTCATTCAGGAAACTCATCCCGATTAGTGACTACTGAGATCAAGGAAAAAGAAACAACTCAGTTAGAAATGGAACTCGTCCAGAATCCAGGCCTCCTCTGACAATGCCCCACTCCTTTGCCCCCCAGGTCCTGTCTTCCTACTGTGTCGTGCTGTCCCCGCCAGAGAACTGAGTGGAGGGCCTAAGACATGGACGGCAGGAGGGGTCAGGGGCAAATCTGCGCAGGACACAGTTACACTAAGGACAGTCTGGACTTCATTCCGAGGAAGCCCCAGGATGCTGGACAAGAACGGCGTGGTCAGGTCTGGGTCGAAAAGGGGAATTCTGAGAGCAATCCGTACACTCTCATCCTCCCTCCAAATCTGTCTGCTATTTTACCCTCACCCAGTGGGTAAATGCTTCCCGTGTAAAGGCCACTTCGAACCTGGTCATAATAAGCACTGTGAAAAACAACTGCTCACGATGGAAACGCTGACACAGTGGTGGTGTAAGATGCCCCTTTGAAAAGCCTTGTCAGGGCCCAGTCTTTGTAATTTAGTGGTGGCTCACAGGAAGCGCCTGAGAGCCAGATTCTTTCTGACTGTGCTCAAGGCCATAATTTCCTTCCCATACTTAAACCAATGACCCTGTGTCTCACTGTCAAGGGAGTCTGCCAAAGGGAGAGGGCAGATAAATAAGAAGCAAAATCTGAAGAAAACTGGCCACTTTGCAAAAAATTCCTAGGATTCTTCTTGGGATTAACAAATTTAAAAGGACGTCTAGATGAACGGATCTGTTTCTCCAAATGAAAAGCCCCTGGAAGGCAGAGCTGGGGAAAGCTGACAGCCAACTCCTTCAGGTAACAGATGCGGAAGCTGAGGAGGAGAAAGGAAGAGGAGAGAGGAGAAAGGAAGGAGGAGGAGAAAGGACCCAAGCCGCTGTCAGACCTGTGCTCGAACTAAGCAGGGCCTCTCTCCCACCTCCAGCTCCCACCCCAGAGTGGTTTCCACACACCCCTCTCTGCCGTGAGATGGTAAGATTAATGAAGATCATAAAATCAAAAGGGAAAGGGGGCAAAAAGGAGTGACATTTGGCCAGTTACCATGTATTACAGTCACTATCTCCGCCCTTCACCATGTGTGTATTTTCACCAGGTCCTGCTACGTGTTCTGTACAGTACCTAACTACCACCCATTACTTCAAGATAAATTTCAAACTATAAAACACGTCCTGTTGGGGAGTCCAAAAATAACTAAGAAAACACTTGTGATCATGTAAGCAACTTACTAAATGGCATTTTCTAAAAAATGCTAGCTACATGATTTTCCCTTAGATAACAGACCAGAATAGTAACTGGTTCCTCCTTATCAACCACCATTCCTTGAAAGTCCTCAGCCAGTAATTTTCATGAAGATCAATGAGTCACCTCTTATCACTACTTCAGCCCTCAGACTTAAGAAGGAAAACAGGTCCAGCCTACCCTTCCATGACAGCTGTCCTACTAGAGGAAATCACCTTGACCTCATGTGTTTGGCTGCTGTTCAGGAAACCAGGTCTGAGTTAAAATTCTCAAAAATACACTCACTTTGGGTAACAGCATACCCTTCTCAGTTATATATGCATAGAATGCCTGCCCTATTTCTTCCCGACATAAACCCACTGAGGGTCTAGTGACCTCAACTTCCAGTCTCCAGGTTACACATGATCCTAAGAACATATTGCAGGTACATTCTTTGTAAAGTCTTAAAATCAAAGTACAACAAATAGCTACTGCTGATTTCTAACTCACATTAGAAAGAATGGAATAGGAAAGTACACCACCATTATAAAACCTTATCAACAGACTGATTTTGACTACCCACAGCATCGACTATGTTAAAATCTTAAATGAAAATTGTTATCTCATGGCTAATGTGACTACTACGGTCTGCAGGAGGAAGAGGAGATTTGGTGATGAACAAACATGATTCAACTCAGCTCCTTCACTTCTGCACACATCTCCCCAACTCCTTGGAGCGCTCCCCTGCTCCTGCATCTGCTATTTTGACTTTCTGCTCAGAGGAGCCACTGTGTAAGAGAGCCCATAAAGGGGTTTCATTTTGCTGTCCCTAAAAGGACAATCCCTCTGACAATCAAACCCCTCAAGAGTGCAGGTGTCAGCATGTAAATAAACTTATATAACTTATCTGCACCAAAGTGCCCTATCCAAAACACCAACCCCTCTTTCAGTCTTCTCCAGCAAGGACATTCCAGGGTACACTTGGATGAAGAGATGATCCACACCTGCCTGAGCCCTTTTGCCCAGTGAAGAATCGTACACAGTAAGGTGGGGTTTCTCTCACTGTTGTTTCCCTTCTTTCTTCTTTCTTCTTCTTCTTCTTCTTCTTCTTCTTCTTCTTCTTCTTCTTCTTCTTCTTCTTCTTCTTCTTTTTGGAAAGGGTGGGGTTGTTTCGTGTTAACTTGTCAGTCCTTGAATTTATATATTCCTCCACTGTCTTACTGGAGTGGGCCGTTTCAAAGACAGCAATTACAATCTATGTATCGTGGCTTGTCAAGTCTTACAATTACATGAGTTCAAAAACTGGGCTACTGACTCCATTTTCCATATTGACTATGGAACAGAAAGCCCAACTCAACCAGTTAAATCATGAGCGCTAAAAGCCTAGTCAGGAGCAATCAAAAGGCAACTGAGCTTGAAAGCTGTACGTCCACATTCCACACTGTTAAGGTTGCAATGAGCAGATGGCACGGACAGGGCTGGAATGTGTTCAATATAGCCTTCGCACGCCCCTTCTCCATCCCCCCTCCAAAACCCATATTCCTACGAGCGCAAGCCTCACTCTATAATCCGATACAGTAAGGCCAGTGTTGTCTGGAGTCACTAAGTTTTATATATGCTTGCTGCTAATTAAACACCATTCAATTTTAAGAACTTAATAAAAAGGCCATAAACCTGTATCATTCTACAAGAATGCCAAGAATGGTAAGTAACCAACTAATATTCTTCCAAAGTGACCTTTATTAAGGGCTGCCTCTCCAACTATGCCAACTAACATGTCAAGAGGCAGAAACATTCCTGTCACAGGCTACTCCCATTTTGAAAAGCAAAGGCAAGTGAAAAGGCCTTCTTCAAGTTACCAAAGCAACTCAAGCGCCTACAGTGAAAAGTACCAGCGCAAACAGTCTGAAAAGTGACAAAATCAGAGTTTAAAAACCCTGGCACTTACGGTGCCAGCAAATGATTCAGAAGAATTCTGAGAAAGGTAACATTAGCATTTTAGTGGTAGAACATTTGGAGAGTAGCCAAGAGACCTGGACTTTCTCTCTAACTAGGTCATTAAATCTTGCAGGTGGGGAGGGCGGGGGAGGCACACACAGATAGAAACTAGTTAAATGGCATCTCAGAGCCAAGCTATCTTGACAGCTTTCATCCGTCAGCAGGATCACTGGACAATAATGTTCTTCAAGGAGACAGGTAGGTCTCTGGGGGCTAATGACAACCTAAGTGCACACAATTATAATCAGGCTGATAACGATCAATCCCTACCGCTGGAATGTACACTCAAACTCAACAGCTGAGAGAGAGAATCTATCTGCTGCCAGGGAAGCTAGATCACCTGGATCCCCACAGCCTCAAGTGTTCCTTCCCACATCTGCTCTTGCCTTCCGCAAACCACACTCTGTAGAACAGCAAATTATCTTTTTGAAGTACATCTCTGATCTTGTCAATCCCCTGCTTACAACCCCTCCGAGCCTCTCTGCCCTTCTACTAAAACCTCAAATTCTTATACATCCCCAAATGTGATCTCATCTCCACCACTGTACCTTTTTCTCACTAGACTCTAGCTACTGTGGCCTTCCTTCAGTTCCCTGGATGCCCCACTTATTTATTCTCATTCAACCATTCAACAAAAAGTTACTGAAGTATTTTTATGAATTACCTACGATTGTGCCAGGCACTGTCCTACACACTGGGGATACAGCAATGAACAAAAGAGACAAAGATCCTTGCTCACACTCTACCAAGGGGAAACAGAATCAGAAAACAAAAAAGTGAGGGAGTTAAATAATGTGGGCTCTGGAAGGACCGTTCCAGGCAGAGTAAACCTAACTGCAAAGGCTCTAGGGACGAGTAATAGTTTTCTTTTCACATGTTTCTTGTTAAATTGTGAACTCCAAGATGGGGATCAATGTCTTATCTTGTTTTTTCTTAATGTTTATTTATTTTTGAGAAAGAGAGTACACCAGCTGAGGAAGGGCAGAAAGAGAGGAAGAGAGAGGATTTGAAGCAGGCTCTGCACTGTCAATGCAGAACCCGATGCAGGGCTCGAACTCACCAACCGTGAGATCATGACCTGAGCTGAAATTGGATGCATAACCAACTGAGCCACCCAGGTGCCCCTCTATTGTCTTATCTATTCTGCTCTCCATCCAACCTCAGCACTGAACATAATGCCTGGCTCAATAATTACCTGCTAAATAAATGGGATAAGTGAATCCGTTTCTTTTTTTTTTTTTTTTTTAATATTTATCTTTGAGAGAATGCAAGCAGGGGAGGGTCAGGGAGAGCGGGGGACAGAATCTGAAGCGGGCTTTGCGCCCACAGGCTGACAGCCGCGAGCCTGATGTGGGGCTCAAAGTCACAAACTGCAAGATCATGACCTGAGCCAAAGTCGGACACTCAACCAACTGAGCCACTCAGGTACCCCAAGTGAATCAGTTTCTAAAGAAAAAAGAAAAAAACCCCACAAAACCCACAAACCAAACCAAAACAATAAACGAACCAGAAAAAAAGCCAAAAAGGTGTACCCAAGAAATAAAAGTGTTACCTCAAGTTATCAAAGGTGCCTGCAGAAGTTACAAAGACTTCAAATACATGGTTTATGATTAGAGTGAATTTAGTGCCACTTAAAGAGATATCCTAATAACAACAATGAGTCTTACCAAGGAATCATCCCAGGAAGAGGTAAAAGCATACAAAGAAAGAGCAAGAACCTTCAAAGATATAAAGTAATCAAGACATTCAAATGATGCAGAAAACCAGAATTCGTTATTGACTCCAATGGCCTGCCCCAGCCCACTGCCAGCTAGGCCAGTCAAAAAGCTGATCGGATGGATTGTTCCCCCCCAACTCCACTATCGCGGCCTTCACCGTGCCCTTTGCATCACAAAGCCTGGACTAAGGGCAGTTTCCTCACTGGTCTCTCCCAGGCCAAAGCACTGTGTACTGTGCTCCGTGTTAATTTTTTTTTTTCCAACATTTTTAATTTATTTTTGGGACAGAGAGAGACAGAGCATGAACGGGGGAGGGGCAGAGAGAGAGGGAGACACAGAATCGGAAACAGGCTCCAGGCTCCGAGCCGTCAGCCCAGAGCCCGACGCGGGGCTCGAACTCACGGACCGCGAGATCGTGACCTGGCTGAAGTCGGACGCTTAACCGACTGCGCCACCCAGGCGCCCCTGCTCCGTGTTAATTTTAATAGTCTTTGTCACATCTCCACCCCAATTTGACTCCAATCTACCTTTCCAACCTCTTCCAACTATCCTTCAACAAGAACTCCACACTCCAGATAAACTGTTCCCTGAAAATGCCTTGTACATTCCTGCTTCCAAACCTCCACACAGGCTGGACCCCTTATCTGGAATCCCATTACACCTCTCCCCTTTCTGAATGCTATCAGTTTAAAATACTGCCTCCTCTTCCCATCTCCACTATGACACATTCATCATCCCCAAGCAGTCATAGCATTCATTCGGCCACACTTGGCTTTCTGTGCTTTTCTCTGCATCACCAGAACTGAAAGCCCGCAAACCACATTTCCCAGACCCCTTTCCCAGCTGGCTTCCAGGTAGGTTCTGCCAAAAGCGGGAGACTGGATGTCAGGAAGAGGGAGACAACACGCTTCCTGCTTCTGGTCTGTCTGCAGCAGCAAGCAACAGTGGAGGGCTGCAGACGACGGCACACGGCACACGGCACACGGCACAGGCTCCGCATCCTCAGCCGGGTGCTGGCTCTTGGCTTCCTGCTGAGCTGCGGCAAAAGAGCTCCGGCAGCAGCTCTCCAGTCGGAGGTTCCAGCCCAAAGGCAGCTAGCTTCCTCATCTTTGGGTAACGACCCCCTGTCTCCCTTTTGCTTCTCTCCACACACCATCTTTTCCTCATTTTGCTCCTCCAGGCCTTCCAACACCTCTGGAACGGATCTCTCGCATTTAAATCCCTCTCTGCTTGACACAGCTAGAGTGGAGTTTCCACTTTCCTGACTGGACAATAACTGATAGAACAGCAGATGACGAGGAAATAAAAATAGCAGCATCAACAAAGATGGAAAATGAAATATAAACTGGCCAAAGATGACTACCAATTTTTAAAAATCCCATAGAATGAAATCCTAGAAAATGCTCCTTAGGTATATTACAATGTACTTTTTGAGTTCTAAAGATTAAGATGCTAGCTTAGCTGTATATTTAGCCAAACATTTATAGTATAGTTTCGTTGTATGTTTTTTAATTCTTTTTTTTTTAACATTTATTTATTATTGAGACAGAGAGAGACAGAGCATGAGCACGGGAGGGGCAGAGAGAAGGGGAGACACAGAATCCAAAGCAGGCTCCAGGCTTGAGCTGTCAGCACAGAGCCCCACGTGGCTCTCAAACTCACGAACCGCGAGATCATGACCTGAGCCGAAATCAGATGCTTAATCGACTGAGCCACCCAGGCGCCCCTAGTTGTATGTTTTTTAAAAGAAGTCAATATTGCATCTCTCTTTGACTAACCGAGTTTCTGTGGAATACAGAGAATCCTTCCAAGTGTTTCTTTCTGTTTCTCCAGAACCTCACACACAGGAAGTACTTCTTAGGTAAGTGGTGTCTGACTGATGACTGTTACAAAGCTTTGGAATTCACGGAGATTGGGGGATGAAGGCCAAGCAAATAGTCCAGTTCTTTTTTTTTTTTTAACGTTTATTTTTGAGACAGAGAGAGACAGAGCATGAACGGGGGAGGGGCAGAGAGAGAGGGAGACCCAGAATCTGAAACAGGCTCCAGGCTCCGAGCTGTCAGCACAGAGCCCGACGTGGGGCTCGAACTCACATACTGCGAGATCATGACCTGAGCCGAAGTCGGACGCTTAACCGACTGAGCCACCCAGGCACCCCGCAAATAGTCCAGTTCTAAAAGCAACTTGAAAACAAATCTCCGGGCACCTGGGTGACTCAGTCAGTTAGCTCAGTTAAGGGTCCAACTTAGGCTCAGGTCATGATCTCAAAGTTTGTGAGTTTGAGCCCCACGTCGGGCTCTGTGCTGACGACTGGGAGCCTGGAGCCTGCTTCAGACTCTGTGTTTCCCTCTCTTTCTGCCCCTCCTCACCTCACGCTCTGTCTCTATCTCGAAAAATAAACATTTATTTATTTTTGATAGACAGAGAGACAGAGCGCGAGCAGGGGAGGGGCAGACAGAGAGGGAGACACAGAATCCAAAGCAGGCTCCAGGCTCTGAACTGTCAGCACAGAGCCCTACATGGGGCTTGAACTCATGAACTTTGAGATCATGACCTGAGCCGAAGTCAGACACTTAACTGACTGAGCCACCCAGGTGCCTGCCTTGTCATCTCTCTTTTGTACAAGTAATACCAGCAAATACTGGGACGCCTGGAGAGCTCAGTGAATTAGGAGTCTGACTTGATTTTTGGCTCAGGTCATGGTCTTGCGGTTCGTGAGATAGAGCCCTGAGATGGACTCCATGCTGACAGCGTGGAGCCTGCTTGGGAATGATCTTTGTCCTTCTCTCTCTCCCCTCCCTCATTCACACTCTTTCTCTGTGTCTCTCAAAATAAATAAAAAACTGGGGCGCCTGGGTGGCTCAGTCGGTTAAGCATCCGACTTCGGCTCAGGTCATGATCTCACGGTCCGTGAGTTCGAGCCCCGCGTCAGGCTCTGTGCTGACAGCTCAGAGCCTGGAGCCTGCTTCTGATTCTGTGTCTCCCTCTCTCTCTGACCCTCCCCCGTTCATGCTCTCTCTCTGTCTCAAAAATAAATAAACACTAAAAAAATTTTTAATAATAAAAAACTTAAAAAAAACTATTAAAAAAATACCATCAAATACTCTCAAGCCAGGCACAGCATCAAATAAACTATATGCATGTGTTTTCATTTCATTTTTCACAATAATCCAATGAGGCAGGTACTGTTAAACCCCCATTTTCCAGATGAGAAAACAGGCTCAGAGAGGGAAAGTAACTCATTCTAGACCACCCAGCTTCATGTGACGCTTACCGCCTGCTTCTGAAGCTGGCACACCCAGCTGAACCCCAACACTGCACGGCTGCTAAGCCAGAATGGACAAGAACAGCTGTGCAGGTTGAGCCTCCTGAAGAAAAATCAAAGCTACCTATTGCTAGAATCCATATGCTCTGTTAGCAGAGCTCTCCACTGTGAGGGGGGCAGGCTCCTCTCTACCTAGAAGCAAAACCGGAATGATATATGTGTGTGAGTGCCTCATGCTGCTCAAAGTACTATTACATACCTTGCCTTACAATTTCTTAAACGCACCTGGGAATGACAGGTATTTCCTCCCTTCCTTAGATAAGAACACCGAGACCTGGAGACTACACCCCTCACCCAAGTAGGGAAGGATTCAATATGCTGTCTCCTCAATGGAAATGATGACGTCACCCAAGACTCACAAGAGAAACAGAATGTCTGCCATAGTTTGTTTGTTTTCACTGTTTTTTAATTTATCTTAGAGAGAGAGAGACAGAGAACGAGCAGTGAAGAGGCAGAGAGAGAGACACAGAATCCGAAGCGGGCTCCAGGCTCCAAGCTGACAGCACAGAGCCCGACGCGGGGCTCAAACTCACAAACCGTGAGATCATGACCTGAGCGAGAGTTGGATGCTCAACAGACTGAGCCACCCCAGCGCCCCATAACATCTGCCATAGTTTTAAACACAAAGACCATCTCCAAAACGCCACTTAATGGAACATGGCTGTCTTTAAACTTCAGTATAATTTGCCACTGAGAATCAGTATCGTTTCAGTTGTCTGAGCTCAGTATTTTTAAATTGTGAGAAAACACTAGCTTGAGCCTTTCTTCATTTCTCAAACCATGGAAGGGAGATGTTCTAAGTTTCTGCCCTTAAATTTAATTTCATGTTTTTTCTCTCATCCCACTGCAAAAACACATTTCTACTCACATAGAAAGTACACCTGAAAAATCACCAAGGAAGTCATTATGTGACCTTGTGATTCTGGAGATCCTCTTTCAACGCTCCAAAAAAATGACCTCTTTTATACCGATCAGACAGCAATGTTGGTATACGTCCTGTGAGGGGCAGCTCCTCCTAAGGACAATCATAAAATTAAACACCCCGGGAAGAAAATCAACGTCAAATGTACAAAATGAAAACACCTATACTAAAACCCCGTGGGTAGGAGAATCCATCTCTTTAATCTCCGTCTCAAGAACTCACAAAACAGCAGAGTAAAACGTGACACAGCAGACAATGGGAAAAGACCCGTGTCTTTCCTTTCCCTCAAAGTGAAAACCACCCGGACACAGTGTACACGACGTCAATTCCATTTAAAGTTTCAAAGAAAAAATTAAAACAGCTCAAAGACAATTAGAAGTAACATTTTATTCATAGATCAAAGCTGCTTTAGAAATCTCACATCACTGTTTCACACTCAAAATCTCTAACCTCAAGGTAAGAATCTCACTTCATCAGGTCATCTTTGATAAATTCGCCCAAACTACAAGGAAGCCTGAGGGGTGCCTGGGTGGCTCAGTCGGTTAAGTGTCTGACTTCAGCTCAGGTCATGAATTTGCAGTTCATGAGTTCGAGTCCTGCGTCAGGCTCTGTGCTAATAGCTCAGAGCCTGGAACCTGCTTCTGATTCTGTGTCTCCCCCTCTCTTCCCCTCCCCCTCTCATTCTCTCTCTCTCTCTCAAAAATAAATAAAAATATTTTAAAAATTTTTAAATAAATAGGGGGCACCTGGGTGGCTCAGTCAGTTAAGTGGCCAACTTCAGCTCAGGTCATGGTCTCACGGTTCGTGAGTTTGAGCCCCATGTCAGGCTCTGTACTGACAGCTCAGAGCCTAGAGCCTACTTTGGATTCTGTGTCTCCCTTTCTCTCTACCCCTTCCCTGCTCACACTGTCTGTCTGTCTCAAAAATAAACAAAAGAAATTAAAAAAAAATGTTTTTAATAAACAAATAAATAAATAAATAAATGGAAGCTTGACTTTGTCCATAAGCTTCTGAGCTGCGTGGAAATAATTTCCCTTGAAATCCACAGGCAACAGATTGCATCCTAATTACATCACTTTTTGTGTTGAGGGTGCTGGGGACAAACTTAAGGGCAAGGGAGTTGTATCTAAAAACATTCACCCTGGGATGCCTGGCTGGCTCAGACAGTAGAATATGCAACTCTTGATCGTGGGGTTGTAAGTTCAAGCCCCATGTTGAGCTTACTTAAAAAATAAGATTAAAGATTATAAAAAATAAAAATACTAAGCCTAATCACAAAATGGAAGCACTTGGAAAACAACTGCATCCTGAATTTATGGTAAAAAATAAATAAATAAATAAATAAATAAATAAATAAATCAGGAGAGAAGTTTGGTTTTTCCCAATATGCAGTCTTTGCCAATGTGAAACTGTATGTAAGAATTTAAGAGTCAGGGGGCGCCTGGGTGGCGCAGTTGGTTAAGCGTCCGACTTCGGCTCAGGTCACGATCTCGCGGTCTGTGAGTTCAAGCCCCGCGTCAGGCTCTGGGCTGATGGCTCAGAGCCTGGAGCCTGCTTCCGATTCTGTGTCTCCCTCTCTCTCTGCCCCTCCCCTGTTCATGCTCTGTCTCTCTCTGTCCCCAAAAAAATAAATAAAAAACATTGGGAAAAAAAAAAAAAAGAAATTCTGTTGGTTCTGCCTTATTAAAAAAAAAAAAAAAGAATTTAAGAGTCAGTCTGAAAGCTTCTTCTAAGTTCATTTTGAGAGAGAGAGATAGAGTGAGTGAGAGAGAGAGAGAGCGAGCGCATGCACTGAAGAGGCAAAGAAAGAGGGAGAGGGGGAGAGAGTCACAAGCAGGCTCTGCACCACCAGCATGGAGCCCAATGAGGGGCTCAAAACTCACAAACCATGAGATCGTGACCTGAGCCGAAATTGAGAGTTCAATGCCCTATGGACTGAGCCACTCAGGTGCCCCCAGACTGAAATCTTTTTTAAAAATGGAAAGAACTCAGCAGAAAGGCAGAAATAAACCCGATACAGAAACACTCCAAAAATACTTGTAAGTAAACGTGCTCTTCTCAAATACATTCTCAGTTAGTGAAGACGGTATTACAAATCTATATCCCAATCCTGTTGAAGGGATTCACTTATAATGGATGGAATTAAGTCCCTAAATCTACCTAAACCCTGGGATCATACTCCTATTGGTGCAAAAAGCTTCCACCCAATCTTCCTAGGCTAATTTACTTACAATATGATACGAAGACCTCACTGGGGACTAGATAATGTAAAAATGCTGGCAGTGACCTTGGCACACATTTTAAACATTTTTAATCTGCTTAAATTATAGGCCAAAGGCAGGGTGGGGACAGTACTCATAATAAATAAGAGAAGAGTACTTCGTAATCTTCAAAGTGCTTTCTCATTTAATCTTCACAACAACCCCCAGAGCAGAGGCTGGTGCCCACTATCCAGATCCCAGAATTGTAATGCTGGTGAAGGGACTAACATCCCACTCAATACATTCCACTAGAATAAAAGCAGAGGGTCTTGTCTGGTTGTTCCTGATTATATTCTCAGGACCCAGCCTAGTACCTGGTACATGGTAGATGCTCATCAACACCACTATTACATGTTCAGAAAGGCCAATCCAGGGCGCCTGGATGGCTCATCTGGAGCATATTACTCTTGATCTCGGGGTTGAGTTCAGAGCATCACGTTGGGTGTAGAGGTTACTTAAAAATAAAATGTTTAACTAGAACTACGCTACGACCCAGCAATTGCACTACTAGGTATTTACCCAAAGGATACAAAAATGCTGATTCAAAGGGGCACATGCACCCCAGTGTCTATAGCAGCACCATTAACAATAGCCAAATTATGAAAAAAGCCCAGATGTCCATCAGCTGATGAATACATAAAGAAGATGTGGTGTGTGTGTGTGTGTGTGTGTGTACACACACACACACACACACACACACACACATATATATATATAATGGAATATTACTCAGCCATCAAAAAGAATGATATCTTAGGGGCGCCTGGGTGGCTCAGTCAGCTAAGTGTCCGACTTCGGCTCAGGTCATGATCTCACAGTTTGTGAGTTCAAGCCCCGTATCGGGCTCTGTGCTGACAGCTCAGAGCTTGGAGCCTGCTTCAGATTCTGTGTCTCCTTCTCTCTGCCCCTCCCCCACTCACGCTCTGTCTTTCAAAAAAAATTAAAAAAAAAAAAAAAAAAAAAGATATCTTAGGGCACCTGGGTGGCCCAGTTGGTTAAGCGTCCAACTCTCGATTTCAGCTCAAGTCATGATCTTACAGATCATGGGATCAAGCCCTGTATTAGGCTCTATGCTGACAGCCCAGACAGAGCCTGCTTGGGATTTTCTCCCTCTCTCTGCCCCTCCCTACATGCTTTCTTTCAAAAATAAAAAAAATAAACATTAAAAAAAAAAAATCTTCCTTTTGCAACAATATGCATGGAACTAGAGTGTATTATCATAAGTGAAATAAGTCATTTACTTATAATATCAATAATATCATTCCACTTATACGTGGAATTTAAGCACCAAAACATGATCATAAGGGAAGGGAAGGAAAAATAAGATAAAAACAGAGATGGCGGGGGTGGGGGGGCCTGGGTGGTTAAACATCTGACTTTGGCTCAGGTCATGATCTCACAGTTCATGAGTTCGAGCCCTACATCGGGTTCTCTGCTATCAGCTTGGAGCCTGCTTCAGATCCTCTGTCCCCCTCTCTCTGCACCTCCCCTGCTTGTGCATGCTCTCTCTCTCTCAAAAATAAACATTTAAGGGGCGCCTGGGTGGCGCAGTCGGTTGGGCGTCCGACTTCAGCCAGGTCACGATCTCGCGGTCCGTGAGTTCGAGCCCCGCGTCGGGCTCTGGGCTGATGGCTCGGAGCCTGGAGCCTGTTTCCGATTCTGTGTCTCCCTCTCTCTCTGCCCCTCCCCCGTTCATGCTCTGTCTCTCTCTGTCCAAAAATAAAAATAAAAAATGTTGAAAAAAAAAAAATAAACATTTAAGAAACAAAACAAACAACAGCAAAAAACAGAAAGGAAGGCCAACCATAAGAGACTCTTAAAAACAGAGAACAAACTGAGGGTTGCTGGAGGAGAGGAGGATGGGGGATGGCCTAAATGGGTGATGGGCATTAAGGAGGGCACTTGCTGGGATGAGCACTGGATATATGTAAGTGATGAATCACTAAATTTTACTCCTGAAACCAATACTATACTATATGTTAACTAACTTGGATAAAAAGAAATATATTATTTAAAAAATAATAATAAAAAAATAAAATCGTAAAAAAAAAAAAAAAAAAGTCTAATCCACCTTGCAGAGAAGATAACCCCAGTCCAGAAGTACTATGACTCAGCCAGGGCCATAAATGCTGGCTGTTTCCCACACTCCTAGTTCCTAAATCAAGGTGGGTTCTTCCCCCTAACAAGGCTGTCACTGAGGCTATAAAAGGGTTCCCAAACCCTCTCAGAACTCAAAACTCCCACTGGCATTTGACCATTTTTCATGTTTTCAATAAATTTAACCTATATTCTTTTCCTCCCTCAGGCAGACATTTAGTTTCTTCTTATGCATCAGTATTCACTTTAGTTCCACAACGCTTTAAATTTTTTTTTTTCAACGTTTTTTATTTATTTTTGGGACAGAGAGAGACAGAGCACGAACGGGGGAGGGGCAGAGAGACAGGGAGACACAGAATCGGAAACAGGCTCCAGGCTCCGAGCCATCAGCCCAGAGCCTGATGCGGGGCTCGAACTCACGGACCGCGAGATCGTGACCCGGCTGAAGTCGGACGCTCAACCGACTGCGCCACCCAGGCGCCCCCACAACGCTTTATTATGTGTAATAATATGCCCCTGCATCACGCACACAGGCAGTGCTTACTCTGTACAAAGGACAGCGCCCGTGGAGGGTAAAGACGAATGTCGGTGCCCTGAAGGACTCCGAAGCTGATCATAATTAAGATAGGCAGGATCAGGAAGGACACCTGCACCTGCAGACTATGGGAGAAGGGACAATCTCAGCAAGAAGACCAACCTGAGCTGACAGAACCTGAACAGGTGTTCAGGAGACAGCAGACGGTACACGCGACCAGAAGCCATGGTGCAGATGAGGAAGCCAAGTGATGATCTGGAATCAAGCTCTGAGGGCAAGAAGCTGCCATGTCATTCTGCAGGCAGTACTTCACTCCTTCCTGACATCTCTTTCTTCCCTACGGGTCCCACTTTCTCTTTGCCAAAGGAAGAAAAAAAGCACACAAAAGATTTTGAGTATTCAACTTCGATCTTCATTATGTTCCTTTTATTTGGAAAAGTTCCCTCAGTAGTATCTTAATATGATGGACAATTTAACTGTGGCTCTACACCTACCCAATGGATCAATTAACCAAGTAATCTTTTACCAGTTAAGGATCCCTTTGACAATATGATGAAAATTTGGACCTTCTCCCACAGAAAATGCACTTACACACAAAAAATTCAGGAACCCCAGGGGCGCCTGGGTGGCGCAGTCGGTTAAGTGTCCGACTTCGGCTCAGGTCATGATCTTGTGGTTCACGAGTTCGAGCCCGCATCGGGCTCTGTGCTGACAGCTCGGAGCCTGGAGCCTGTTTCTGATTCTGTGTCTCCCTCTCTCTGACCCTCCCCCGTTCATGCTCTGTCTCTCTCTGTCCCAAAAATAAATTAAAAAAAAAAAAAAAAAAACGTTGAAAAAAAATTCAGGAACCCCAGATTAAGAGCCTTTGCCCTAGCAAAAACTATGGAACAGGCCAAAAAAAAAAAAAAAGAGAGAGAGAGAGAGAGAGAGAGAGAGATTCAGCTACTCCTTCCAATACTAATTAGGAGTACCCAATTCCCCCATTCACATAAGTAGAATTATCTTTCTTCTGAGTGACACAGTAATTATCATTAGTGGAAAAAAATAAAATGAGGGAATCTCTCCATGATTTGTAATCATTGCTTACTAATAACAATACAGCTTCCATTTATTGGGCCCTACTCTGTGACCAGCCCTTTGCGAAGCAGTGGACACGTTGTATATAATATGAAAGTCCTATATGGCAGCTAATAGTTTAACCCTATTTTATACATAAGGAAGCTGAAGTTCAGAGGGGTCAACCATGACCCGAGTCAAGGCTATCCAGCTGGAAAATGGCACAGCTGGGTTTGGAACTCTGGCATCTTGACTTTCAAAACCCATCTATACTGCCTCCCAGGGGAGGTGACCTTGACACCATATTGATTACTGAGAGAAATCAAAAGATACTGCCATCTCCTAGTGAGTAAACAGTGAAGTCCAAGGGTCCAGCCCAGAATTACACACCCTCTCGGTGTCCAATAGATGCTTGCTAAGTGACCTAAGGCAAAGGGAACCTTACACTCTTGACCAGAGCAGGGGGAAACAGTGCCAGCAGTCTTCAAAAGAGTTCCATGTTAATACATGTGTCACTGTCATGTTTCCAACTGGACCTCCCCAGCTTGGCAATGGCCGTAAGCACCTAATGTGTTACACCCTCACATGCAAAGGTTTGCAACATAACAATGAGGTAATAAGTCAACAGTACAATGTCACTAAAACATACAATTTAAATACTCTTTCCCCTGTGTTCCTGTCCTGTATATCCTACCCTGAACATCCTCCAAGACCACAGCTGCGATTCAACATGACAGCTGTTCCCACGAGACTACTGGCTACCATTTCGGAGTACTTATACTGTGTATCACCAAGAGCTGATCTAGGGCCAGGACCTGGTCATCCTCATCTTTATGTGACCACTACTCAGTTACCTGGACCTAGGAAAGCAGTGATTATTATTTCAAATATAAAGATGTTTTTACTAAACAGCGAGAGAATAGATGAAAGTTTAAGAGCCGTAATACCAAGCTTCCAAAAAAAGAGAATACTTCACACAATCCTCCCTCAGATACTCAACAGTACAATTTTTGCAACAAGGACTCCTCCGAGTATCACAGAAAAACCAAATGCAGTGCCCAATCTAAAATGGTGAAATAAAAGGAAGACAAAAGGAGGCCAAGGGTCTCAGCGTTACTCTAAACCTGTGGTTCTAATCTTTTTTGGGTCATGGATTCCTTTGAGAATTTAACGAAAGCTACAGATCCTCTCTCCACAAAAAATAAACGGAACCAAAATGCAGCATATTCTCTTAGGAACATTATGGACACTCCCCCAACCATACCCCTTAAGGATCCAAAGACCCTCAGTTTATAGCCTTTGCTTAGAATTTGCATCTCTAGCCACATCTAACTAGGGACAATCCAAACTCACCAACCACTGTTTTTCAGAGGTCATACCAACACCAAGGGAAACTGAGGACAGAGGTGATGGCTTTAGCACCTGCTAAACCACAAGGGTCCTTACTCCTCTTGTTACCTGATTCATGTTATTAAGCCACGATAACAAACTATAGGGTGAGGATGTTCTCTCTCTCCCACTGGAATGTAAGAAATTCAAAAGCAGGGACCATATCAGATAGCATTACGTATTCCACCTAGGGCTGTACACACTCTAGACAATTAATTGTTGATTTGGTTTACTAAAGAACAGACTTAACAACAATCTGCACATTATCTCTTACGGTAAAATGAGATAAACTCACATAGTACATGAAAAGATAATGCTACAGAACTGGAAGATTTTAAAATGCCTTCCTAAACTGGACCCCTCGAGCTTGATGTACAAGAATAAGCCTGTAAAAAATGTGCTTTCTCGTCTCTGAAAGCAGGTTTGGCCATCTATGGCACATACGCGGGTTCACAGCAAACTAGAGCCACCATTCCTTACAGGCCTCAGTGAAACTGCCAGTGGAGGCTGAGAGAGTGTGAGGTGTGCTGCTTGCTGCTTCCTGCTTCCTGGAGCAATTTATTCAAGACACATTCCCCAAGTTATCCAGGACGCTTAGATTCCTGGGTTCTATGCCTGGGAGATAAAATAATGAAAAGTACAGTCCTTCAAGGAGCTTAAGATGTAGTTGGAGAAAGAGAAAGGAAAAGAAAACAGGCAGTTCAAACACACAGTAGTAAGTACATCACGGGCAAACTCAGACAAGGTCTGACCACTGATGGTCAATCAGGGAAGGCTTTCTGAGAGAAACAAAATCCGAGCCAGATCTAGAGCGCCTGCGTGGCTCAGTCAGTCAAGTGTCTTGGGTCCTGATTTCAGTTCGGGTCATGATCTCAGGGTCATGGGATCAAGCCCCAAGTTGGGCTCCATGCTCAGCATGGATTCTCTTAAGATTCTCTCTGTCTCCCTCTCTCTCTCTCGCTGCTCCTCTCCCCTGCTCGCACAGACGCTCTAAAACTTAAAAAAAAAAAAAAAAAAAAAAAAAAAAAAGCCAGATCTAAAGAATTAAAATAAATTAGTTAAGTTTTTGTTGGTTTGGTTGGGATGGGGGTAGCAGAACACCCCAGATAAAAGGGAACAGTACATGAAAAAGGCCCAGAAGCTAGGATTTCTGGAAGAGCTACAGTCATTCAACATGGCTGGAACACTGGGTGTAAGGAGGGAAGTGGACAGAGACAGGCACAGCTCCTGGAGGGGGGCGGGGGGGGCTTATATAAACCAAATCTATGTATGCTTCCCCCTTGCTGAAGTCACAACCCTGAAATGCTCTGGCTCTTCTTGGCTTTATTATTTTTTTTTTCAACTTTTTTTTTTTTTTTTAATTTATTTTTGGGACAGAGAGAGACAGAGCATGAACGGGGAAGGGGCAGAGAGAGAGGGAGACACAGAATCGGAAACAGGCTCCAGGCTCCGAGCCATCAGCCCAGAGCCTGACGCGGGGCTCGAACTCACGGACCGCGAGATCGTGACCTGGCTGAAGTCGGACGCTTAACCGACTGCGCCACCCAGGCGCCCCTCTTCTTGGCTTTAAAAAAAGGGGAGGGGGACGCCTGGGTGGCTCAGTTGGTTCAGCTTCCTAACTCTCAGCTTCGGCTCAGGTCATGATCTCATGGTTTGTGAGTTAGAGCCCCGTGCCGGGCTTTGCGCTGATGGCGCTGGGCCCTCTTGGGATTTCACTCTCCCCTTCTCTCTACCCCTCCCCAGCTAGCTCGCTCTCTCTCTCTCAAAATAAATTTTAAAAAACGCAAAACAAAACAAACACACAAAAACCAAACAAACAAAAAACACAACAACTTATTTTGGAATGACTTTAGAGTTACAGAAGAGTTGCAGATATGACAGAGCTGCCATACTCGATTCACCCAGCTTCCCCTAAGATTAACATAACCATTGCAGCTGTGTCAAAACGAAGACATTATCTTTGGTAAAAAAAAAAACTAAACCAAAGATTTCATTTGCATTTTACCATTTTTCCATTAATTCTCTTTTCTGTTCCAGGACCCAATCCAAGATTCCCCGATTCCCCTTAATTCAAAGACTTTTAAAAATTCCTTCCTAGGGGCGCCTGGGTGGCGCAGTCGGTTAAGCGTCCGACTTCAGCCAGGTCACGATCTCGCGGTCCGTGGGTTCGAGCCCCGCGTCAGGCTCTGGGCTGATGGCTCGGAGCCTGGAGCCTGTTTCCGATTCTGTGTCTCCCTCTCTCTCTGCCCCTCCCCCGTTCATGCTATGTCTCTCTCTGTCCCAAAAATAAATAAAAAACGTTGAAAAAAAAAAAAATTCCTTCCTTGGGCACCTGGGTGGCTCAGTCGGTTAAGTGTCCGACTTCAGCTCAGGTCATCTCACGGTTCTTGAGTTCGAGCCCTCCATCGGGCTTGGGCTCAGGGTTGACAGATTCTGTGTCTACCTCCTTCTCTGCCCCACCCATTTGCATTCTGTCTCTCTCTCCGCTTCCCATCCATCCCCCAACATCAATAGCCCACTCTGAAGGTAAAAACGTCTTTTCAGAACAGAATGGAAGTTACCAACACAGATAATATGAAATAGGAAAAACTGTTAGGGATTAAAGGAAATATGACAAAAAATGAAATCAATGACATCTTTACACAGGAAAGATGCATGCACGCTCACACACACACACACACACACACACACACAATGTTCACAAAAACAACTTGGCTTAAGGTGCTGCTTCCACTATGGAAGAGAAAAGAAATTCAAGCAGACCCGCTTCTGCTTCTTCCATCTTGCCAGCAAGGAATAAATCCCTTTAATTTCTCTTGTCCAAACACCCCCACCACCCCAAGGAGCCAAGCCAAAATCCCCTGAACGCCCAACTCATCCTCAAAACAAAATGCTGGCAAAATCATCTGGGCTGTGGAAGAGGAAAGAAGGATGATTCATCCTCTTTCCTAGATTTTCACTAAGAACTCTAAGCGTTAGGACAGAATTCCATTATGTCACAACAATCTTTATAAAGGCACTTGACCAAAATTAGTCATAACTTGCTTCTGTTACATGTATGACCTGCATTCTAAGCCTCCATCTCCTAAAATTCCAAAATCTGCAACAACCTTGATAAATGTTGATTTCTAGAGGGGCGCCTGGCTGCCTTAGTCAGAAGGGCCCGCGAACTCTTGATCCCGGGATTGTGAGTTTTGAGTCCCACGTTGGGTGTAGAGATTACTAAAAAAATTAAATAAATAGGGGTGCCTGGTGGCTCAGTGTGTTGAGCAACTAACTCTTGATTTCAGCTCAGGTCATGATCTCACGGTTTGTGGGTTGGAGCCCCGCATCGGGCTCTATGCTGACAGTGCAGAGCCTGCTCAGGGTTCTCTCCCTCTCTCCATTCCTCTCCTCCTTGTTCTTTCTCTCTCTCTCTCTCTCAAAATAAATACTTCAAAAAAAATTTTTTAAAGAAAACAATAAACAAATAAATAAAAGTTTTTTTTAAAATGGATTTCTAGAATCAAGGATGAATCCTATGCAGAAATCACTGCAATGTCAATGAAAACTGGCAATTTTTTCTACAATTAAAACACAATTGTTAACAATGGTTATCCCTGGAAGGCAGAATTTAAGGAATATTTCCTTTATTATTTCTGCTATTGAGGGCTATTTGTCAAACAGTCATCAAATACATCAAGGAGCATGGTCCTATGCCAGAGTTAGAAGAGACAAGAAAACAAAAAAACAAACTCTCTTGTGGAGCGTATAGTGTAGATCTGCACTCCCCAATACCCTGGCCATTGAAAGTTTCATCAAAATTAAATAAGACTTAAAATTCAGTTTCTCGGTCCCACTAGCTACATTTCAAGTAGAAACTTAACAGTACAGAAAGTTCTATTAGACAAGGCTGATCTGCAAAGAAGCCCTGATGCTAATTCAGACCTTGGAAATAGGGAGGAATGGGGAAGGTTTCCGGAAAGACAAATATATATTTGAAATGGGTATTAAAGTGAGCATTCCAGGCCAACTGATGGCAGACAGCACATGCCACGGACCTTCCCTGCATCATACAACACCAAAATTTCCAGGGCAATTCCCCAAAAACCAAAATACTTTAAGGAAGCATTATAAAAACGAATTGGGTGATAGGCTTTGATTTATATTTTGCTGAAATAAACTTAGATGAAAATACCTAAAATGAGAAAAACAGATGATAAACTCCAATAAGGATCTCACTAAAAACGAGGAAGGAAAACAGAACTGGAATTAACTGCCAGATCATTCTGGAAATCTTTAACAGGTAAGCCAAACTAAGGATCAAGGGGACAAACCAAAGAATTCGCTATGCTCATCCAAATACCTTTCAGTGGGAGAAATATTTCCCAATAATCGAGGTCAATATGTGAATCGAAGGTGATTAACCCCAGAGAGAGAGAGAGAGAGAGAGAGAGCGAGCGAGCGAGCGCAGAGCACACATACAAAACCAGCCCAGTAGACAGCTGTATAACAATTTGGTACTTTGGGAGGTGGGAGGGGTAATCCTCTTTTCTCTGAATGTTCCTACATTACCTAGCATGTGCTGCCTCAATTTCCTCATACATAAAATGGATACAAGGAAAGTATCTATTTCTGAGGGCTATTATGAGGATTCTTTGAGTTAAAAGATATAAAGCACACAGAACAATGTTTGGTACGTAGGAAAGGACTAAGGAAGCAAAGGCTACTATTATCGCAGAAGCTTCTGAGGACCCAGCTTCACTTGGTGGAAAGGAAACAGATTTCCCCAGGGGTGAGCCCAGAGGAAGGAGGATGCTGTACTGACTGTATTAGGAGGAGCGGTTTGAAAAGTCCAATCCAGGGGCACCTGGCTGGCTCAGTCAGTCAAGCGTCCAACTTGATACTAGCTCAGGTCATGATCTTGTGGTTATGAGACTGAGCCCTGTACCGGGCTCCGCGCTGAGCATGTAGGATGCTTGGGTCTCTCTCGGTCTTGGTCTTGGTCTTGGTCTTGGTCTCTCTCTCTCTCTCTCTCTCAGATAAATAAACTTAAAAAAAAAAAAAAAAAAAAAAGCCCAATCCATTCCAGGTTGAGGAAGCTTTGTAGACACCTTCCAACCATGTCCTATGGGCTATGACAACGCCCAAAGCCAAGGAGGGGACAACTGCTAGAACTTTGGATTTAGCTTTAGGATTTAGCTGTGGACCCCTGATATGCTGGTTTAGAATTATCAGTGTTCAATTTTTTTTTTCTTCAAAAATCTCTCTGGTCTGCCCAGCTAGACTACTCTATCTCTCATTCGGGGCATTAATTAGGCGCCTGTGACAAGTCAGGCACTTTACAAGGCAATAGAAAAGCACTAAGGGTTTTCAAGCAAGGGAATGCAAGTCAGGTTTTTGTTTAGTGACTTGCAGAGAGAATAAATGAGAGAGGAAATTATGTAGAGAAGGATACCTTGCAAGAGACTTCTACCGTCAAGCACACTACCTTACTTTTTGGATTTCCCAATGGCATACACTGTGGATTTCACTTGACTGGCTCCCAACGAATATTTGACTTCCCTGTGAGAACCCCTAGCAATTTAGCATTCACTATACGACAAACATTTCATTCTTTACCTCAGCTTCTCACAATAACCCAGCGAAGCAGATACCAGTACCTTCAGTTTACACATGAGAAAACTTAAAGAAGAGGCTCAGGGAAGTCAAACAGCTTGTTTAAGGTGACAGAATAAATGGGGAAGTGGGATATGAATTTACGTGTGGCTGTCTAAATACCTAGCCACACATTATTGGTGCTGGCCTGGGGCAAAGTCTTCCCCAGTCTACGTAAAAATGAGATTTAGAAACATATGCCTACACATGTCCATATAAGGCTGCCAACTTCCTTGAGAAAGGCTACCTTTTATTTTGATACTAGATCCTATTTTTTATAAAATAACAGTGAGGAAGGTTTTTCATTCTTTATTTTTTTAATGCCCTCCTTGGCAAAACTACAAATTACAAAATTTGTATGTCTCTTCCCTCCACCACTTTCCCTTTTTTTTTTAAGTTTATTTATTTATTTTGAGAGAGAGGAGAGAGAGAGCACGTACACATGAGTGGGGTAGAGGCAGAAAGAGGGAGAGAGAATTTCAAGCACGCTCCATGCTGTCAGCGCAGAGCCCGATGTGGGGATGTGGGGCTCGAGCTCACCAACTGTGAGATCAGGCCCCAAGCTGAGATCAAGTCAGCACTCAGGCGCCCCTCCCACTATCATTTTCAACTGGTCTATAAAAGCCAAGTCCGGGAACCACTACACTAATAATGACATTCACATAGCACTTACCATGACCCAAGCATTATTTTAAGCTTCTTAAAGAAACCATCCCTTTGAACTGCACAGTGACTCGGGGAGTAAACACTACCGTATTCCCCTTTTTATAGATGAGGTGCCTGAGGCACTAAAGTTTGAGTCTTGTCTGAGGGCGCAGAGCTGGCCAGAGGTAGGACTGGGGACTTGAAGGGAGGCCTATGTGTCTCGGTGAGAATACCTGAGGCCGCAGTCCTAACATTGTGAAAGCAAACAGACCTCAACCACTGCTATTCGGCCTATGACCTGTAACATTCAGATGTGTGAGACACTTACTGATAAGACCCGAAAACTGACCGCTACCTGGGGGCAAGTTACAAGATAACACATCAGCAGCACTCGTTGCTCTGCAGAGTCAAAATGCCAGCACGCTGCCCTTGTAGCCCTCTTCCGTGGCGGTTACCTGAACAGTTTAATTAACCAAATTGTTCTCTTTCATTCCCCCGAGAAAACTGAAAGGCTTTCCAACCTTAAAGAGTTTGCACATTCATCTTGGCATTCAGTTCTCAAAAGAAATCTAGAATTACAACACAAAAGCCTTTGTGGTAGGTAGAGTACGTACCCAGGCTCATTTTATAGACAAGAATTTAAATGAAAATAAATGACTTGTCCAAGGTAACAAAGTTGGTGAGAAGCAAAATGAAAACGGACGGCACAGAGGGTTCTGTACGTGGCTTGAGGAATCCTAAGAATGAAAGGACTGAAAGACGGCAGAGACTACTTTTTCCTGGTTTCTATCTAAAACATATACCTTTAGGGAGCACCTGGGTGGCTCAAGTCAGTTAAGCGTCTGACTCTTGATTTTGACTCAGGTCATGATCTCACGGTTCATGAGACCAAGCCCTTCGTGGGGCTCTGCGCTGACAGCATGGAACCTGCTTGGGATTCTCTCTCTCCCTCTCTCTGCCCACCCCTCACCTCCCTCTCCCTCTCTGCCTCCCCCTGCCCCTGCACTGACTCGAGTACGCTCTCCTCTCAAAAATAAAGTTAAAAAAACTAATAAAGTAAAATAGAACATAAGATAAAATGTATGCCTTTAATTCAACAAATATTGTGTTCCTACTGACAGGTTCTAGGATATATGCGCCCAGTGGGTTAACAGAATAAATGGGAGAATAGAAAAAAACTCCTGTGGTGCTTCCAAACCTATTTTGCAATTTCTTCCTGCTGTCTGAATGTAAACCCCCTCACATTTCAATTGAACCACAGGTCTTCCAGTATTCTCTCTCATGAAAGAATGACCAGTAAATAAATGTGTGTGTGCAAACGTCTTAGTAATTAACAACAATAAAAACAAGGTAAAAATTTAAATCTCCAAATTATTCCTCATTCAAGATAAAATATGAACTTGGACCATATTCTTAAGAAGTTCTTTCTTATCATAAGACGAAATCTATCTTCCTAGTCTACCTATTCTTGTGTTGAAATGTTTGGTCACGCTTCTCTAAGATAAGATCAGGAAAAATCAGGCCACTGACCTTCTAAATATTTTACTTTCTGGCACAGAAACAGGATGTTCCTTGTTTCACCTGTAAGGGAAGAATTGTTTTTGTTTTAATAAATGGCATATAAACTCTCGCAGGGAGGAAGAGACGTGTTTTGTATAACTAGTACTCTCAACAGCATGGACACCCAAATATTGGTTGAATGGGAAGGAAAAAGGAAAAATAAAACCTGTTTCCCTGTATCTCTATCCTCTGGAGCTACAAACCTATAGGTTTATTCCTTCTTCTGCTTAATAGCCCTAAATTATTTAAATCTTAAAGAATTTTGGTTCATAGAAGGGAAGATGTAACTAATGCCATGTCCATTCTTGATTTTGGCCAAGAAAAAGGGAAAATAATATATGAATGGCTTCTCTTTTTAAAAAAAAATTTTTTTAAGTTTATTTATTTTTGAGGCAGAGAGAAAGACAGAGCATGAACAGGGGAAGGGCAGAGAGAGGGAGACACAGAATCTGAAGCAGGCTCCAGGCTCTGAGCTGTCACCATAGAGCCCGACTCGGGGTTCAAACTCATGGACCACGAGGATCATGAGCTGAGCCAAAGTCAGATGCTCAAACGACTGAGCCACCAAGTGCCCCTTCTCTCTCTTAAAACAAGCATCGGGGGACACCCTGCTGAAAAGAGAACTAATGGATTAGCTATGTGATCAGCCACAAAGCAGACTTCAGTTCTCTTCTCTGGGGTACACTCAATTCTTTTTTTTTTTTAATGTTTTATTTTAGTTTTGAGAGAGGGAGAGAGAGAGAGAGAGAGAGAGAGAGAGGGATAGGTAGAGAGAGACGGCATGAGTGGGGGAGGAGCAGAGAGAGAGGGAGACACGGAATCCGAAGCAGGCTCCAGGCTCCGAGCTGTCAGCACAGAGCCCGACGTGGGGCTCGAACCCACGAACCGTGAGATCATGACCTGAGCCAAAGTCAGACACCTAACCGACTGAGCCACCCAGGCTCTATAAAGTGAGAACTACGGCTCTGAACCATGCTACCTCAGGAACCTACTAGCTGTGTGACCTTGGGCAAGTCCCTTCTAAAAGCCTCAGTTCCCAGGCTACAAAATAAAATACCACCTACCTCAGAGAACTGTTGTGAGGATAGGAGGGGAACACTCTGCAGTCTCCTGGTACACAATAAGCATATTGTTATCAAATGCTAATGCAGCTAATAACTAATTCAATTATTATTCTAAGAAAGAGCGACTGCTTTAACCTTCAAAGGAACTAGAATCCAGCAGATATCACTATGACTAATTTCTTGGTTTTCAGCTCAATTTTTCCTTCATGTGTTTATAACACCAAACATAATACAATCATACGGAAGTAAACAAAAAAAAAAAAACCTTATCCTTTTGTTAAAAAATAGTAGGAAAAAAATTTCTACTCAAAATTCTACAACACAGAGATAAATACAAACAGCACTTTGGCATGTTTCTTTTAGTTTTCCCATATATATTTTAAAATACCTGGGATCATACTGTTTATAGTTCTATATCCCACTTTTTTCTCATAGTTAATTTTATTTTGTGTGTACTTTCCCATGTCAAGAATTCTCCAAAAAACATCCTTTTCAAATGACTCCGTATTTTTCCATAAAGCAACCATTTCTCTAAGGTTAAACATTTATTTACTGTTTATTTTTTATACACATCACTAAAGTCAGTATCTCTGTGTACAATCTTGGTCCTCATCTCTATTTCTCGGTCCATACACAATCTGTATGTTGATCAAGGATTTTATGTCACTTAAAACATTGTCAAAATGCTTTTTAGAAAGTTCACACCAGTTTTTGTGTCTGACAGTCCTGACCGCAATGACTATTACCTATTTCCTTTTAATTCCCAGCAAACAGAGACCCAAAACCTCTGGAATTACAATACAAATGGGGAAGATCTGTTATTAAAAGAATGCTTTCATCACTTGTGGTAATTTGTACCAGGTCACTATTATTCCATTCTCTCTCTCTCTCTTTTTTTATGTTTACGTATTTATTGGGGGGGAGGAGCAAACAGAGAGAGGGGGAGAGAATCCCAAGCAGTCTCCGTGCTGTCTGTGCAGTCCAATGTGGGGCTCAGTCTCACGAACACTGAGATCATGACCTGAGCCTAAATCAAGAGTCAGCCAACAAACTTGGAAAAGTTGCAAATATCACTCAATACAATTCACTTTCTATATTAAAGTCAGGATTTAAATGCCTCTCAAATAATTTTCAACTTATTAATAAGTGTATGGATAAGGAAATGATGCCCCATTATATGAAAAAGCTGTGTAGACAATATGTAGAAAATTCAGAAATGTAAACTTTAAGTTTTATGTACTTGTCTACACGTAAGTTGGACCTTAATTTTTTTTAATAAAAAAAAAATTTAGAGGATCTGTACACAAGAAAACATATGTATTCCTTGTATTCACACAGAACATGAAATCCTAACTATTTTAGCTAATGCTGCCGTTTTTAAGCCTTTATGGCTGTTGGCTAATGCTGGGCATAGGCCAACAGTGGAGACTCACTGCCTGAGCACTGAGAGGACTTTTTCCCTTTTCCTCATTTACCAAAAGTTTTATCTGCATTCCTCTGGTGACTGACCCATCAGAGGAAGAAATCTCCTAGAAGTCAGCAACATTCAAAAAGTATTCAATTATTTCAGGCCATTAGAAATGGTACCACAAAAGCAGCATCCACCACCCTTCTACCTACAAACTTAACACATCTGGAAAATAAAGACCTAGTGATACTTTTATCACCAACCATTCAAGTACACTAATCCCAGTGAAATAATTCCCTTGAAGTGGAAGCCACTCTAGTTAAAGATGCAGATTTCGAGAATCTAATAATCTTGTATTAATGCAGTACTGGCTTTCATTTGTACACAATCAATTTGCTACTGAACAAAGAATCCTTTTTAATTGCCCATGGCAATTAACGGTAATCATTTTCTTTTGTCTTATTCCTAAGAACTACAGGCTACAATAGATGAAGCCGGGATTTTGACCTTTCTTTTAAATGGAGACAGGGAGAAGTACAATGCAACCTTTTTTTTTTTTAATTTTTTACACTTCAGGAAGCTATTAGTCGCAGCTAGCCAACATACTTTTACCCCAACATTATTTAATAACTTTTTGAATCGTGTTTTTGAAAAAAGCATTGTAGAGAGTGCCACACAAATAAGGGGCAAGGTGTAGTTTTATCTGTAAGTTTCTAGTTGCGTAGAGTGTTTTCTCTTGAAAATTGTCAATCAGGAACCACTCAGATGCTTTCCTACTTACCAAAGAAAATACAGCTTAAAGGAATCATTACATGACCAAACATGTCTTTCTTCTTTCCTTTGGACTACTTTACTTATATACAGTTTTGTTTGTTATACCCGGGTTTGAATCCAGGTCAGAATTCAACCGCTCAACTTTCTCCACATGCTGGCTAGAATGACAAGCTGGTACTTGGAGCTATAGATTCTTTTTCAAAGTAATGTGACACAGAACCTACTGTGTGCTCAGTAGTCTCTGAATATGGAAGCCTTTAAGACTGTTAATATGGGGCTGCCTCTCAAATGCAGAAATTTATCAGAACAGTCTAGTCAACACTTGCTTCCCTCACCCACTTTATATTATTATATAGAGAGTTAACCGTTCACAACTATAAATTCCTTAAGGGGATGAACTATAGCTTATTCTTACATCCCAGAAACACAAGGCAGACTAATAAAATAAACACGGATTTTAAAATTAGACAGACATAGCTCTTGACTTATTAGCTGTGTAACTCTGGCCAAGACACTTATGACACAATATGTATATATACATGAGGATTAAATGCTGACCAGGAGGGCATGCCCTCTGAGAGTTTAAAGCCTAAAAATGGCCATTATATTTGGTGCACATCTCTCCACCCACCTACCGCACAGATAAAAACAAAAAGGCTTTGGCACCTGTTGGGTTCAATCAACATATATGTAGCAGGGGGCCTACTAGTACAAGGTGATTTTGCTAGGTGTGATGGGAAATAAAAGATACATGAGGGTCCCCACCCTTAAGGAGTTTACCATCTGGAGAAAGGAAACAATCAAGCATCATTAGCTAAAATAAAGCAGAATGGGAACCAATGAGTACAATCCCTTCATCTTTCCAATGAAGAAACCTTAGCCCAGAGAAGTGAAAACGATTTGTCGAAAGTCACACAGCTAGTAAGCAGCAGAGTCAGGGCTAGGACCGGAGTTTCTTCGTTATCAACTCAACATTCTTTATGCCATAGGAAGCTGCCTCTCAATTTGTTCAAATTTGCCAAGTGCAAATATTACCATAATGACCAGCAAAAAAAACATTTCCCAATAATAATGCAGAGACACTAGAAGAACAAAAAAGGTATGAAATACCACAGATACACCATGCAACAGTCACAACTGCCACAAATTTCATAAAATGAAAACGCTCATTTCAATAAAGGAAGATGAAGGAGATAGGCAAGTCTGGCTATTTTCAACTAAAGTAAATACTACTTTCCTGTGATGATGGCTCATGGCTGAGAAGTACCTGGTTCTCTGCTAATATATCAACTTAATGGTGTCTCCCAACCCCAAAGAAGCAAATAAATGAAAATCAGACTGCCAGATGCCGAAAGTTATTTTCAAGAATTCTTCATAGATGAAGCCTCATTAAAGCACTGTATCAAAAATTAAATAAAAATAAACTTTCAGGAAGATGAACATGATGATTTGTTTGCACTTCTTAATACCAGCAATTCAAGTACTATTCAGACATTGCTATTTGAGAGCCTAGGTCAACAATGACTCAGCTTGAAAGATTCCATATTGCTTTTAAAAGCGGTGTACGGTTTTAAGTTATGCAGTCAATACAATCTGGATGCCACTCTCCCCCAAAATGATAAACTCTAATTTTCACATGAATAGCTGAAAAAGAGATAGTGTTTATGTTTGAAAAAGTATATGACAAAGGCAATCCAATTCGTTTTACTGCATCTCCCAGAGAAAGGGCCCTTCCTTACCCCCCAATTCCAGGCTACAGGATTTGATGTAGGGGAGGGAAAGAGGTGGGGGTGGGATTAAGACCAGCACCAAGAGTCCAGTCCCAATCCCAGCTCTAACTTGGTATGGGGTCCAGGACAACAAGAATCTAAAATCAGAGCTGGACAGCACACTAGACTTCAGACTAGGAATGTGAAGCCCAGAGAAGTGAAGTGATTTGTTCACGGTTCCCACTAATCAGGTTAAGGCCTAGACCAGAAGGTCTGCTGCCCGTATTTCCAATACGCCTTCAATTATGACAGGAAGCCTGTCACCATGCCCTGTGCGAGTTCATTTTCCCATCTGTAAATGAGGAGGCTAGACTAGGCACGGGTCTTCAAACTGTGTTGTCCAAACCCAAGGGATTTCTGCTAATCGCTTTCCCTCTTCAAGCAAAGACTCTCCAAGTTTATGTATTTCATACAGTGTGAAAAAGAAATTTTAAACAACTAGACTAGATGATCGATAAAACGTCACACTGGCTGGGTAAATTAAGACACCCAGGTGGGGAATGACAACAGTCAAGGCAGATCACAGGAAGGCCCTGCAGGTGGCTTCACACCTCTCAGAAGGCCCTCCACCTCGCAGACTGAAGATGTGAGAGCAGAGCCTAGAGGGAGATGGACAAACACTCTCACCTCATCAATCTCCAACTGTATTGACCTCATGTGTCTCCTCATCACATAAGAGACCACAGAAACACCTGAGAGGCTACAGTTTACAGTCATCTGTGAAACCCTCGCTCCTCCCAGATTGTCCTTTGCCAAAAGTTACCATCAGGCCAAAGGATCTGCACGTGGACAACTTCTTCCATGTAACCTGTATCAAGAAGAATGACTTTTCTGATTTTTTTTTTTTTATTGTCCTAAATGCTTTGGCCTTAATCGTGCCAAGAAAAAAAGAGAAAATAGGCAAGGGAAGGGGAAAATGGTCAAAAGGACAGTTCAAAAAGAAAAACAGCAAGGGAAGAACTTTGATCAGACTAGTATTACAAGAATTTTCTAGGCACTGCAGGAGACCTTAAGACATGTTACTAGGCTGAAAACAGTCATCTACCGCCATCTCCTGCTCCCCATCCCATTCCCAATTGGCATATTAACTGTTCCAGAAGGCCAAGGCTACCACCTCAGATTTCTGTAGCACCCAATTCCATCATGAAAGCAAATGCTGACACCGAGGTTGGAGCCTCTGCTACCATCAGAGAAATCTGACAATCTTTGTAACATCAGTTACCAGTTTAGGAAGAAAAATCAGCTTTGTTCTTCTGTCTCTTCTCTTCCTATTATGTAAACTTAGGGTTTGGGCATGGAGAAACTTTCTATGCTGCCAGTGATGTCAAAACTCTGAAACACAAATTTAAGCAATGCTGCACACACAGTTGTTTTAATTCTTAATTAGCTATCACTTCCCCATTAAGAATAAAAAACAACTATTTATACCAACGTGGAAAACAAATTCTAAAATAAATCCAGAGAATGAATCATAATTCACAAGGCCAAAATTAAAAAATGAATGGAAACCAACAGGAAGATGAACCAAAATTCAAGTCAATAATGGTGAAGACACATGCTATAGGTAATTAAAATTGCCAGACTCTGCTTGGCAGAAAATTTAAGACCTAAGAAGTCAGAAGCTAAAGAACCAAATGGATGTACCATCTAGCCCCCCTCACTGTATCATATACAAATGTCCTAACTTTTGATGAGTCAATAGTCCAGTTCTGCAGATAACAGTGAATGCTTTTTTATTTCAAGTGTTCTCGTAGAACTATTTCTAAATAAGTGCTGAAGTAAACAAAGTTTGATCAGAGCTCAGTTAAGAAATAAAAGTCCTTCCAGTAAATGCTCCTCCACAGCTGGATGGCTGCTTTAATATGCAACTGCCCTAGGCCACAGGGATAAAAAAAAAAAAAAAAAAAAAAAAAAAAAAAAAAATCAGGCTTTTGATTTACTTAAGAAATAAAATAAATAAACCCATAACATGCAAAGGTTCCCGCTCCCAAATTAAGGACAGAAAATGGTTAGATGGCTTCTCTGTAAAACACACCTCTTTCTCTGAGTAAATTTCCTGAACCCCACTCCCAACATAAAATCACTAAAGAAAAAGCTTGAGAAAAGGTAGCTAAGGTAATAATTTCTCAGGTAATAAGACCAAAAATCCAATCGTATCAGCCAGTTCCTGGCACCCTTTTCTCACTCTACCAAATCAGGTCACTCACAAGGCTTGGGGAATGTCAGGGCCCACCCACAGACTCCTTGTACACCACTGAGTCCCCCATCCCCACCCCGCCCCCCCTCCAGCACAGATCTGCCCAGAGGCATTCAGCTCCGGTGGCTGGGGGCTGCCTGCAACACCAGAGGGCAGAAATCTGAGTGACACTTGGCACTCTCTCTTTCAACAAACAACCGCAACGGGCTTTCCAAACTCAGGCCTTAATTATTTTGAAGACCAGGAAGCCAGAGCCTTCCTGGGGCAGAGGTGAAAAGAAATAAGCCCACCCTCCCAAAGGTCACACAGCCAACCCGAAGCCATTAGGGAAGGCAAGACTGCAGCTTCTGCAGCCCCAGAGCAGTAAACACCAAATGTGGCCATAACCCCTGGTGGGACTGGAGAGAACTTGAGAACTAGCATTTCCCCAGCCAGAGGTAAAACAAAAATTAGACTGTCATGGGGTGGGGGGGAGGCAAAAAAGCACACTTGTAAGTTCTCCCAAGGGGTGCTGGCTTGGAGGTGGAGGTGGGGAAAGGGTACAACTGTCTCTTTACAATAGCTCAGAGAAGGAGGAAGGGAAAGTAAGAGGAAAAAAAAAAAACAAAAACAAAAAACCTGTGAGCTGCTGCACTCTCCTGTTCTGAAGGACACAAAGCTGCAAAGCCCAGGGATCTGAAGGGGCTGGGGAGTGAGACAGGAGTGAGAAAAATAAAGGTCCGGGGGAGGGTAATGGAAAGAGACCTGCCCCCTCACCACCACGAACCTTGACAGAAGTAGGGGAAACGGGGCAGACATTCCCAGACTCCGGACAGCAATAACCAGCCAACCACCCCCCATCTATTCTACCCAGGTCTCACAGGATCCTTGGGGATAAAACCCTGAGGGTCGGGTGCTGAGTGAATCTTCGGTCTAAACCACAGTCTAGAGAACCCTGGATCCAACCTAGCCCCTTCCCCTCCAAAGCTGAGTACTGGAGGCTAGAGGAAGACAAGACTGAAACGGGGAGCACTCAGTGGGGATGGGTGGGTCAAGGGTGGGGAGCTGGGAAAAAGCAAGCCTGATAGGAACCAAAAGGGAAGAGAAGGCGCTTGGCAGGACACAAGGGGAAAGAAAAGGTGAGGAAAGTCAAGGTAGAACAGAATTGGGAAACGGGTATCAAAAGAGAAGGAGAATCTATCCAACCACTGAGATGGCTCCAAGAGGGAACTGGGGGTGGGGAGGCAGCCGATGATCAGAAAGAATGGTTGAGAAGACATCTCTACCACTGGGCAGAACTGGGGGAAGAATTCAAGAAGGAGGTAAAAAGCAGGACAAAGGAGAGAGAACACATGAAAGGAGAGATTGGAGGTCGAGGCCTGAATCAAAATGGTGGGGGGAAGAGGAGGTCAGGTGGAAAACTTAAGTATTGAGAGGTAACACGGGTGGGATGCAGTTACAGAGAGACCAGGATTAAAGAGAACCACTCCAAGAGGGGAACAGCAATAGGAAAGTTAAAATGAGTCCAAAAAAAAAAAGAAAAAAAAGAAAAAATAGGGGAGCAAGTGGACAGCTCCAAAAGGGGCAGAGCTGGGAGGAAAATGTTACAGCAGATGGGGCAGAACTGAAAGAGCAGGTGCAAAAAGGATTTGGGGCAGGCCTGCGAGATGCAGCAGAATGGGAAGGAAAGGGGGTGATGGATCAGAGAAGTTATCAAAGATTTAGGGAGGTAAAGGGCAAGTCTAAGAAGGGCCAAAATGGAGAGAGGAGAGGACTGAGAGCGAAGAGGAGGCTGGAAGCAGGTCTCAAGCAGAGAAGAACTGAAGGGGAAACAGGTCAAAGAAAGAGGGAGCGAATGAATGAGACAGCTCAACAGTGCCAATGAGGAGGTGGGGTGGAAAGGAAACCGCAAGAACACTGGACAGAACTGGGGCCTGCAGGGCAGCACTGAGGCTGCGGACAGGCTGAGTTAGAGAGGTCAGAGAAATGAATGGCAGAAATGAGAGCTGCAGGGTCACAGAAGGGGGAGGAGGCTGCTTCATGGAAGGCAGAGTCAGGGAAAGCGAGCAGGTAAGAGGGCACAGCAAGATCTGAGATTGGGCAAAGGGCAGATCGGGAAGGTAGAAAGGTCTGGAAGAGTGGGGAAAAGGCCGGGGGGGGGGGCCTCTGAAAGGCAAATGGGAGCCAGATCTGCGAAGGGGAAGAGGCAAGCATGGTGCATCCCAGTCCGAGAGGGGGCAGGGGACTGAACTGAGGCATGGAAGGGTCGGAGAGGCAAGGGGCATCCGGGAGATGCACGGGGTTCCGCGAGTGGGCAGTAGGGCCCAAGGAGGTGGAATTAAGTCCAAGGAGAAGACCTAGGGCCAGCAGTGCCAAGACGAACAAGGTCTCAGATGGATCTCGAAGGAGGTGGAACTGCAGGTCTTAGAGGGACAGTTCCTGGGGGTGCAAGAGAGGACGGGTAACAGTAGACGGGTCAAAGAAGGGAACGGATCAAGGGTGGTGTGAGTGGAATCGAAGAAGGGGCAGGACGGACACGAATCTCCAAGTGAAGGTCCAGAATCAAGGGATGCAGAAATGCAGAAGGGTCACTGAGGAGGTGGGTCGCTAGAGGACCGCAGAGTCCAGGAGGGGCGAAGGGCACTACTGACGGGCGGAAAAGGGAAGGGGGAGGCGCAGAATTGGGAGAAGAGTGGCTTAAGTGAGGAGGGGGTGGCCGAGGCAGGCACCGAGATCCCAAATGGGTCGGAAGGTGGGGGCAGCCGCGGGGACAGCAGGGCTGGGGCGAGCAGGGGCAGGTCCGAAGGGCAAGCGGGCCCCGCGGGCCGGGCCGCTGCGCGAAGCAGCGGGGCCGGCGGGGCCCGGGGGGCTGGGGGGCCGCTCCCTCCCCTCCCCCTCCGGCTCCTCCATTGTTCGCGGGCTCCGGGCCCCGCCGTCCCCGCCTCCCCTTGGACCCCGCAGCGGGGCGGCGCCCGGCCTCGCCGCCGGGGCCCGCGAGCTCGCGCACTCACCAGCTGGGCGCCCTCAGCGCGGCTCCGGCCTCCAGGATCCCAGCAGAGGCGACGGCGGCCCCGGCGCCATGTTCTGCTGTTCCTCGTCCAGCGGCGGCTGAGGCGGCGGCGGCGGCGGCGGCGGCTCCGGCGGCGGGGGGCCGGGCGGACCCTCCCTCGCGGGCTCCCTCCTCCGCCTCCTCCACCTCCTCCTCCCGCCGCGCCGCGGCTCTCCCTCGGGGCGGGGGGGCGGGGAGGGGAAGGGGGGAGGGGCGGGAACCAGGGGGAGGGCGGACCAGCCTCGCTCGCTCCCTCCCTCCCTCGCAATGGCGGCGGCGGCGCCTCCTTCCTGCGGCCGCCGCTCCCGCCGCGCGCGCCCCTCGCCAACTGCGCGTGCGTGGCACGCGGACCGTTGCAGGAGGATAACGGCCCCTGGGCGCGCGCCGCAAGGGGATAACCGGCGCCAGGCAGGAGATGAGGCGAGGGCGTCTACGCACCCGTGGGGCTCAGTGCCACTACCGCGGCCTCTGGCTGGGAACGGGCGCGGAGGCCATAGTGCGCGTGCGCCCCAAAGAAATGCCGCTACTGCGGTGGCTGCGACGCGAGACGGCACCAGGCAGCCTGCGACCGGGCTGAGGGAACGGGGCGGGCAAGTGCGCGTGCGCGGGAGGGGCTGCCTAGCGCGAGACGGAGGGAGTGGCCCGCGGGAGTCGCGCGCGGCCTTGCGCGCGCCAGAAGCAGCCGATCCCCTCCTTGCGGGGACTCGTGGAGAAAGCAGGAGGGGAGAGACATGGCCCGGCTTTGGGGGCGGGGGCGAAGGGCGCGATCCCGCTCGCGCGGGACCTGACCAGCCAATAGGAGGCAAGGGGAGGTGGGTTTGCCGCGCAAGCCTCAGCCCCTGGAATAACGGAGGAGGAGAGAGGGGGCGACGTAACGTGGGGCAGCGGGGAGGGGCTGAGGAGCAAGGACACCCAGCGAGGGAGTTGATTGGGGAACACGAGGAGGCGTGGCCCGCCTCACCCCAATCCATGCCGGGCAATTTGTCGTTCCGGAAGAAGGGGCAGGGCTGGGGAGCGCGTGCTCTTTCCCTCGGCGGTGATGAAAATCTGCAGGCAACGCGCTGGTGGATACGAATTGGCTTAGGATTCTGTGTTCGACCGATGCCCGGGAGAGGGACGAGGGTACGCTCCTGCGTACAGCCCTGACCTCCAAGTCAGCGTTGTGCAAATGACTGCAAATCAAATGTCAGTTCCGGCCCGTGGAGGGTAACAGTAGTGATGGGAAGGGGGCACTGCGGTAACCCTTGAGTTCTTCTGAACCCAGGAGGGGTTCCTCTGGGATCCCTCCGGAAGTACGCGTCGTGGAAGATGAGCGTTCTGGGCATCCAGTCAGTATTTACGGAATGCATGAAGAAAGGCTGTTTCCTATTGCATTTTTGCGTTTCTTTCTTCAGTCTCTTCATCTACAAAATGGAGTAATAATCGTACCTCCCTCATGGGGTTGCTGAGAGAATTAAATGAGCTGTATCGGTTAAGTACTAAAAACTGCTTTGCAAACGTTGATAAAATTACATGCACTCAAGTTTTAAAACATCCCATTAAATAAAGGTTTTTTTGATTACCGATCAGAGTCGTTTCCCTTGACTTTTTTTAACTTGGCATTTTTATGCATATAATCTGATTTTTAGATGTGCATTACTTTCCTTTCATTTTGTTTTGTTTTTCCGAGTTTGTTTAGCCAGTCAAGTGCGTGGCCCAGGTTTTCTTTAGGCTGTCATCGCGAACATTGGTTCCTAAATTATTTTGAGATCACTTGAGGGAACACCGGATCCCCCCACCTCAAATTACTTAATACGTCTTTTTAACTCCCAATGCAATGTTCCAGGTCGTTCCATTCTTGGAAAGACTGTGAACCGACAGCACCCAGAATAGAGAAGACTGGGTTCACTCTGGACCTAGATGTCCTTCTCTCTGTCTTTTGGAGCCTGTCAATTCTACCTTTGTGCTTCGACTCTCAGCTTAAAATCACTTCCTCAGAGCAGCCTCCCAGATTTGGTCTGACTCATCCTTTGATGAAAACAGGTACTTTATGCTAGGTGACATTGTGTTAAACATTTTTTTAATTTATCGAGAGAGAGAGAGAGGGCACCAGCGAGGAAAGAGCAGAGAGAGAGAATCCCAAGTAGGCTCTGCACTATCAGCACAGAACTGTGAGATCATGACCTGTGACTAAACCAAGAGTCAGACGCTTAACTGACTGAGCCACTGAGGTACCCTATACTAGGTGATATTCTAAAGCATATTAAACATATGAACCCACCTAATCCTCAATGAGTAGGTTATACAGTAAAACTTTGGTTTGCAAGCATAATTCATTCAGGAAACATGTTTGTAATCCAAAGCATGTATCAAAGCAAATTTCAAGAACCACTGGCTCAGTTGTGCTCATGTGACATTCAGTATCACATACTACTCACTCGTATTGCAAGACATCGCTCGTTTATCAAGTTAAAATTAGAAATGTTTGCTCGTCTTGCGGAACACTTGCAGAACAAGTTACTCACAGTAAAAGGTTTTACGTAGGTGTCATTGTTGTACTAAACCAAGACCCAGGAAGGTTATACAGCTAGTAATTGGCAGACTCGAGATTCAAACCCAGATAATGGGGATCAGATGACTACAACTTATTACTTCTTTATAGCACTACACCAGGGCTTGAAGTTCTGTATTGGCATCACCATTTTATGTGTGAGCCCTTTGAAGGCAGGGGCTAGTTCTGCAGTCTGGCAAATGGCCCACAATAAATACTAGTTAATAAATAAATGAATGAATCCCATGCTAAACAAAGGGGATGGCCGAAAAGACACAGTCCTGTCTAAGGACTAACTCTTACCCCTTTTTCAGACGCTAGCTCATATGACCCCCTCTTCCAGGAGGCTCTCCCTAAGACGCAGGCTTAGTCTGGTGCTTCCCCTAGGTTCTCACAGCCCCGTTGGGCCCTTCATCCAATCCCTGATCACCCTGGGTTGTCCCTGCCTGGCAACAGGTCTTTGTCTTCCATCAGACTGTGAACCCCCTGAGGGCAGGGCCAGGGCTATCTCAGTCACTGTCGATGTCTCCAGCACAGGTCCAAGCACAAGGCAGGGTCTCAGGCAGTGTTTTCCTTGAATGAACAATTGAACTATCAAGAGGGTCTTCCCAGCTCTGCAATTCTTCTTTCCAGTTTGCCGGAGGGCCGGTGTTAGCAAACCAACCACAGGAAGCAGGCTTCCCTGGGGGCAGCCGCCCCCTCACTGCCCTGCTAGCCTCCGCTCCAGGATAAATAAACAACCGAGTAAACAATTAGCTGACAGAGAGAGAAGTACCAACTGCTGGCCTGGGCCGCTGCCGAGATTTCCCAAGCATCTCCCAGAAGGGCTCCGAGGACTGGAACTCAGACCAGCCAGAGAGCCGGAGTAGGTACGAGGCAGGCGGAGCCTGGGGTTCTGGACCCCGCTCGTAGAGATACACAGCCAGAAAAATCCACTAAAGAGTTTTGCAAAGAGGTGAGTGTGCTGGCGTATATTCTCTGTACATTCCTCAGAGTCTGAAAAAATCAGACAGAGGGTGGGGACCGGGTCTGCGCTCGACCAAGAAGTCAGTGAGCTCACAGCGCCTCCTACAAACCGAACAGAGGAAGCTGCCGCCAGCTGATGCCGCCGGGAGGACAGAGAGCAGTGAACTCTTCCGCCATTGGTCGGCAGGGCAGCCAATCACGAGGAAGGAACGGGAGGCGGGGATGCTCGGATCCCCGCTCGGATTCACTGCTGGATCCCGTCTCCAGCCCAGCGGTTGAAACGAAGCGGTCACGCACTTAATGGCTCGTGGAAGGATGGATAATGAAAGAACCTCTCAATTTCTACAGACTTCAAAAATGGAAATATAACATAGATACGGAATAGTCCACAAATCACAAGGGTACATACAGCTCCATGAGTAATTCACAGGGAACACACCCCCTGTGGGGCGTATGGGTGGCTCAGTCCGTTGAGAGGCCAACTCCTGATTCCGGCTCAGGTCCTGATTTCGAGGTGGGTTAGAGTCCCGCGTCTCCGCTCATCACATTGCTGAACCTGCTTTGGAACCTCTGTCTCCCTCTCTCTGCCCCTCCCCTGCTCACGCTTGCTCTCTTTCTCTCTCAAAAATAAATAAACGTTAAAAAATGAAAACACACCCCTGTAACGTTCACCCAGGTAAACAGAATGTGACCAATCTCTCAGAAGCCTCCTGGTGACCCCTTCCAGTCACTCCCTCCCACGAGGAAAATCTTTATCCTGATTTCTATGGCCATAGATCAGTTTCGCCCGTTTTTACACTTTATAAAAATGGAATTATGCAACAAGTGGCCTCTTTTAATCAACCTTGTGAGATTCCTCCAGGATACTGTGTGTACTTATCGATCGTTCATTCTCAATGCTGCATAGTATTCCACCATGTGGATGAAATACGATGTATGTAGCCATTCTATTGTCGTGAGCATCTAGGTAATTTCCACTTTGGGGCTATTCTGGGTAGTGCTGCTGTGACAGTCTAGAATACGTCTTTTGGTAAACATACGTATTCATTCCTGCTAGGTATGTCCCCAAGTGAAATTGCTGGTTACAGGGCGGGCATGTACTCACCTTCCCCAAAGTGAATGTACCATCCCAGGAGTCAGGTGTAAGAATTTCAGCTGTCCCACCTTTTCCGTCTTTTTAATTTAATTTTGGCCATTCTAATGATTGTTCAATCATATCCTTTTTAGTCTTAATTTGTCTTCCTCAGTGATTTATGAGGTTGGGCGTCTTTTCATAGGTATAAAGTCCATTTGAATAGCATCTTTGGTGAAGTACTGTTCAAATATTTTGCCCATTGTTATATATTATATATATTATATGTTATATAACATATATTATATATATTATATAACATATAATATATATAATATATAACAATGGGCAAAATATATGTTATATAATATACATTATATGTTATATAATGTATATTATGTTATATAAGATATATTAAATGTTATATAATATATATTGTATGTTACATAATATGTTATATAATATATATTATATGTTATATAATATATATTATATTGCCCACTGTTATATATTATTTTCTTTAATTATTTAAAATTATGCAATACTACATGAATTTCTTGTCCTTGCAAAAAAATTAAAATACTCTAGATTAGGGGCGCCTGCCTGGGTGGCTCAGTTAGTTGAACTTCAGACTTCAGCTCAAGTCTGATCTCATGGTTCATGAGTTCAAGACCTGCCTCAGGCTCTGTGTGGATGACTCAGAGCCCAGAGCCTGCTTTGTATTCGGTGTCTCCTTTTCTCTGCACTCCCCTCCTCCCCCCTCCCCTTAAAACTAAAGAAATATATTTTTTAAAAACCTCTAGATAAAATTCAGTCTCCATGGAGAATCTAAACCCATCCCACTTACCTCTCCAGAAATGTGTTTGTTTTGTTTTGTTTTTTCCCCCAGATCTCTCTACACGCTTACATGAACACAGCATAGTATAGTGGCTTGAGGCATTGACTCTGGAGCTGGAATGCCTGGACTAGAATCTCAACCCCACCATTTACACTAGCTGTGTGACATTGGGCAAGTTACTCAACTTCTCTGTACCTCAATTTCCTCATCTTTAAAATGGAGTTGATAATATTAATACCTACTGCACGGGGTTGTTTTGAGGTTTCCATAAGTGAATCGCTTAGAAAAATACCTGGAACAGGGGTGCTTGGGTGGCTCTGTCTCTTAAGCGTCCAACTCTTGATCTCAGCTCAGGTCTTAATCTCAGGGCCATGAAATCAAGGGCTGGCTCTGTGCTGGGCATGAAGCCTGCTAAAAGAAAGAGAGAGAACTACTTTCTGTCTCTATAAATTTGCCTGTTCTAGGTACCTCATGTAAATGAAACCATACATTTGTCCATTTGTGTCTGGTTTATTTCACCCAGCATGATGGTTTCAAGTTTTCTCCACGTTGGTTGGGGGCGTGTATCAGGATTTCATTCCTTTTTAAGGTTGAATAATGTTTCAGTGTATATATTACATCTTGTTTATCTATTCACCTGTTACTGGACATTTGGATTTTGGGCTATCGTGAATTATGTTGCTAGGACCATTGATGCACAGGTATGTGAACCCCCTTTTCAGTTATTTGGAATATCTACTTAGACATAAAGTTGCCGTATCACGTAGTAATTCTACATATAACTTTTTTGTGGACCTGCAAAACTGTTTCCCACAGGGGCTGCACGATTTTACATTCTCACCAGCAATGTGCGAGGGTTCCAGTTTTCCCGCATCCTTGCCAACCCTTGTCATTACTGTTTTGGTGGTGGTTGTTTTCTTTTGTTTTTGATAATGGCCACCCTAATGGTTGTGAGGTGGTATCTCGCTGTGGTTTCCATTTGCATTTCCCTGAACACTAGTGATGTTGAGCATATTTTCCTATGCTTATTTGCCATTTGTCTCTCTTCTTTGGAGACATGACTCTGGATATCAGTCTCTTACCAGATAGGGGCTTTGCAAATATTTACTTCCATTCTATGGGTTGTCTTTTCACTGTCTTGATAGGGTCTTTTGGTGCACAAAAGTTTTTAATTTTGATGCTCAGCTTTTTTTTTTCTTCTTGTGTTGCTTATGCGTTTGGTATCAGATATATCACATATCCTTTAAGAAGAAAAATGTGGGGGCACCTGGGTGGTTCAGTGCGTTAAGCGTCTGACTCTTGATCTCAGCTCAGATGATCTCAGGATCATGAATTCAAACCCCATGTTGGGCGTGGAGCCTATTAAAAAAAACAAAAAATGGTGGCAGACATTACCTTAGCCCAGTGACCAAACTCACCAAATGATCAAACTCAAATGAGACAAACTAGCATCACACGCCCCTTATGGGATACTCTGAGAAGAAACAGGATCATTCCTGTCATATTTCTGCCCCAAAATGTCAAACCTGGATCTCATCATGAGGAAACATCAGACAAACCCAAATTAAGGGACATTTTGCAATATAACTGAAGTGGACTCTTCAAACTGTTCATGTCTTGGGGTGCCTGGATGGCTCAGTCATTTAAGCTTCTGACTCTTGATTTGGGCTCAGGTCATGATCTCTTGGTGGTGGGATCGAGCCCCGCCTTGGATTCCACATTGAGGGAGAAGCCTGCTTAAGATTCTCCCTCTTTCTTCCCCTGCCCCACCCCGTTCACTCTCTTTCTCTCTAAAATAAAATAAAATAAAATAAAATAAAATAAAATAAAATAAGGAATTTAAAAAGCACAACAGCTGAACATAGGGGAAGGAAGGGAAAATAAGATAAAAGCAGAGACTCTTAAATACAGAGAACAAACTGTCAACCTGTCAGCACAGAGCCTGGAGCCTGCTTCAGACTCTGTGTCTCCGTCTCTCTCTCCCTGCCCCTCCCCTGCTCACGCTTTGTCTCTCTCTGTCTCTCAAAACTAAATAAACATTAAAAAAAATTTTTTTGAATCGCTCCAATACATACGTACATAGAGTAAATGGGGCACGATGTCAGCTAATCATGGATCCAGGCGAGTAAACATTGGAGTTCGTTGTTCTAACTTTACAATTATTTTTTGTAGATATGAAAATTTTCTACACACAAAGCTGGCACAATGAATTTAAGATCAAATGGTACACTGTGGGGATATCTCTCCACAACATCCTTTGTGTCTCCAACAATGTGTCAATGCATACACGTTTCTCTCATTCCTTTTTTTTTCTTTTTTCTTTTTTTTTAATTTGAGAGGGAGAGGGAGAGAGAGAGAGAGAGAGAGAGAGAGAGAGAATCTTAAGCAGACTCCAACTCCATGCAGAGCCCCACGTGGGGCTCAATCCCATGACCCTGGGATCATGACCGGAGCTAAACTCAAGCGTCTGATACTCAACCGACTGAGCCACCCAGGCGCCCCTCTGTCAACTTAACTACTGCCTCATATTTTGTTATGTAGCTGCACATAAACGAACTGACTTTTCCCCTCACGATGCATATTTTGACTCTTTCCAGTTTTTCCCTAGGGCAAGCATACCGTCATGACCTTGCAAAGGGAAGGATCATTTCAAAATCCATACGAGAGTGGAAGTGTTAGGATTGCTCCTTCTTTCCGTGTCTCTGGAATATCACCTTTAGACTCCAAACCACTCAGGCATGAGATTCCTGAAGGCAGAGACAGAATCTGTTCCCCTGCAAACCGCACGAGGGACCCCAGGCCAGAATCATCCAGCTGAACTCCCGAACTCCTGACCCACAGAAACTGTGTGAGATAAAATAGTATTTACTGTTTCCTAGGTAATTTTATTTTTTAAAAACAAAAAAAAATTTTTTTTTTAATGTTTTTTTTTTAATTTATTTTTGGGACAGAGAGAGACAGAGCATGAACGGGGGAGGGGCAGAGAGAGAGGGAGACACAGAATCGGAAACAGGCTCCAGGCTCCGAGCCATCAGCCCAGAGCCTGACGCGGGGCTCGAACTCACGGACCGCGAGATCGTGACCTGGCTGAAGTCGGACGCTTAACCGACTGCGCCACCCAGGCGCCCAAAACAAAAAAAATTTTTAACGTTTATTTATTATTTTTGAGACAGAGGGAGACAGAGCATGAACGGGGGAGGGGCAGAGAGAGAGGGAGACAGAATCGGAAGCAGGCTCCAGGCTCTGAGCCATCAGCCCAGAGCCTGACGCGGGGCTCGAACTCACGGACCGCAAGATCGTGACCTGAGCTGAAGTCGCACGCTTAACCGACTGAGCCACCCAGGTGCCCCTCCTAGGTAATTTTAAAATTCGTGGATACAATGTCCTTTGTCCCCTGCCCGACCGTGAATGTCGTCAGAGTGGGGACAGTGTGTTTTTCTTGACAACTGTTCGTTCGTTCATTCATTCATTCACTCACTCATTCATCCAGCAAAAGTTTTTGGGACACCAGACTCATGTCAGGCACTGAGCTAAGCACTAGACGTCAAGGCTGGGACTAAGGCGAGCCAAGCAAGGTGTCCAGGGAACAAACCTCAAGTAGGTGCTGACTTTCAGACTCTTGCAAGGGCAGGGTCATCACCTAAGAGTGAGTGCCTTTTTTTTTTTTTTTTTTAAGGTTTTATTTATTTATTTATTTATTTAATTTATTTATTTTTGAGAGAGAGTGCGAACAGGGGAGGGGCAGAGAGAGAGGGAGACGGAGAATCCCAGGCAGGCTCCGCGCTGCCAGTTCAGAGCCCCACATGGGGCTCGAACTCAAGAACCCGAGAGACCATTACCTCCGCTGAAATGGAGGGTCGGACGCTTAACTGACTGAGCCACCCAGGCACTCTTGAGTGCCTCTTTAATTTTATATCCTGGGCACCTTGCTTACCTTGTCTCAATCCCAACCTTCCTAGAGATACAGCAGTGCACCAGATAGAAATGATCCCTAACCTTTTCGTGCCAATGTGTTGGTGCATCTGCTAATACCACGTTTTGAATTTACATTGCTCTATGATATGTGGGTTTTTTTTTTTTAATATTTTTATTTCTTTTTGAGAGACAGAGCAGGGTGGAGGGGAGGGACAGATCAGGGACTCCCAGAACCACGGTACTCAGGCTCCTCTTATGAGGGCTTGTGACGAATATTCAGTGGGGGGGGGGGGCGGGGGGGTTAACATTACAATGAAACTGAGGTCACTGTTGAGCACTTTCTGATTCATCCGCACAGGCATCTCATCCACAAATGTTTCTTTCTCCAGTCCAGCAACTCATTAGTTAATTTCCAAAAGATGAATTTGACAGTTAGGCGGAAGCTCCTGGGAGCTTGCTGAGCTTAGGAGGTCAGTCCTGAGTTCAGGGAGTCAGAGGGTCTCCCCACTGATACTATAAGAAATGAAACTTGGGGCACCAGGGTGGCTCAATTGGTTGAGCGTCAGACTCTTGATTTTGGCTCAGGTCCTGGTCTCATGGTTAATGGGATTGAGTCCCTTGTCGGGCTCCATGAGAAGAGCATGGAGACTGCTTGGGATTCTCTCTCACACCCTCTCTTTCTCAGTCCCCCTCCACTGCTCTCTCCCGCTCTCTATCTCTGGAATAAATAAACATTAAAACAAAACAAAACAAAACAAAAAAGAAACCTAGAGGGGCACCTGGCTGGCTCAGTCGGTGGAACACGCGATGCTTGACCTTGGGGTTATGAGTTCGAGCCACAGGGTGGGTTTGGAGATTACTTAAAAATAAAATCTTAGGGGTGCCTGGGTGTCTCAGTCGGTTAAGCGTCTGGCTTCCGCTGAGGTCACGATCTCACGGCTCCTGAGTTTGAGCCCCACGTGGGGCTCTGTGCTGATAGCTCAGAGCCTGGAGCCTGCTTCGGATTCTGTGTCTCCCTCTCTCTCTAATGCACCCCTGCTTGTGCTCTGTCTCTCAAAAATGAATAAGTGTTAAAAAATAAAATCAGGGGCGCCTGGGTGGCTCAGTTAAGCAGCCGACTTTGGCTCAGGTCATGATCTCGAGGTCCGTGAGTTCGAGTCCCGCGTCAGGCTCTGTGCTGACAGCTCAGAGCCTGGAGCCTGTTTCAGATTCTGTGTCTCCCTCTCTCTGACCCTCCCCCGTTCATGCTCTGTCTCTCTCTGTCTCAAAAATAAATAAACGTTAAAAACAAAACAAAACAAAACAAAACCTACTATTTCCAGCATGCCCTTCTGGCCTTGGGAGGATAGGGATGGAGGGAGGACTACCAGAACTACATTTCCCAGAATGCAACTCCCCGTTGCGGGCTATCACGCAACTGTAGTCCTCGGAAGGGACCATCACCCGCAACTCCCAGCATGCATTCGGGGTCTGTACCGTGGGGTGGGAAAAGGACAGTCGCGCAGCATGTTGGGAAGGGGGACCAGCCCTTTTCCCAGGCTTGCAGCCTGGCCGGGGAAGGCATTCTTCAGACTACAGTTCCCAGTGGGCTGTGCGCGAAAAGGCGGGCGCGTTCTTCTGCCGGAAGTCCGCTCTAGCCCTGGGACCCCGGACTGCTGCGGGAGCCGGAGCTGCCAAGTAGCCGCGGGACCGGGGCCGCTGGGGTCCGGACGGGGGTCGCCATGGTAACGGGGGCGCGCCCACCTTGGGGACGGGCGCAGGGTGGGTCCGCGTGCAGGTGCTTGAGGCTCGCTTGGGTGCTGACAAGCGTCCCCTGCCGCGGTGCGGTGGTTTGGGCCGGGCGCGGGCTCTCGGGATTGGGGCCGATTGGAGGCCCGGGAAGGGGGCAACTGGGTGGTGATTCTCGGCGCGGAAGCGCACCGGGGGTCTCGAAGCTAGAGGACATTGGCGACCGAGTGCCAAGGGGAGAGGGCTGTGCGGGAGACATTGGAGATGGCGGGGGCGGGGGGTTGAAATGCGGAGGCGATTCGTGAAGCGGGACCTCGGAGGTGGGGAGAAGGAATGGGAGGTGGGGAGGGGGCGACCCAAGAGGAGGGATCTCTGGGAGTGTGGCAGGATAATTGGAGAAGAATGGAAACCTCTGGGACTGCTTCGGAAGGGGTCTTTAGAAGGCGGAAACTGACACTGAAGGAAGAGAGGGGCTGTTGAAACGGGAGGAGTACTGCTGACGAGAGAGAGGGAGAAAGAGAATGAGAGAGTCTCAAGGGGAAGAGCCTGGGCGCTGGAGACGGGAAGTAGGCTGCTGTAGGGAATGGGGTCAGGGGAAGTGTGTTGCAAAGCAGGAGAAGGCTTGGAGGTAGGGAGTGGGTATTAGAAACGGTTGGGGGGCAATGGAACAGGTCTTTCCAAGAAGAGGGGTCTTGGGTAGGGATAGACATGCAAATGTGAGGGATGTGAATGGAGTTTTTGGAGCAAGGACTGGGCATTGGATTTGGCTTCCCTCCCCCAGGATGGGTCTTTGGACAGGGAGCTGGAAAACAAGATCAATGGAGGTGGGTGTCAGAACGAGGGAGTCTCCCCCATCAACAGGGTCCTTGGAGGCAACACGGACCTTTGGAACAGGGGAGGAGGCCTTGGCATCAGAGAAGGGATGTCCTCAGTAAAAGGCCTTCTGAGGCCTGAAAGAGGGGATTGACTGAAACCCAGAAATTGGAAGTCAAAACGGAAGAGCTCCAGGGGATGGGGGTTCAGAGACAGGGAAGGTTGGGGGGCATCCAGAGGGAACATCAGAGGGGTGAGGGTGCAGGAGGGAAGGGACCTCTTAGGGCAGATTCCCAGAGGTGGAGAGATTCTAATACGGAAGAGGCGTGTAAGGGAATTTGGGGGTGAGCGGCAGGACTCTCCCTCAGTTCTTTGAGCTCTCCTCCCCCATATACCCTATATATCTCTGGCTCTGGCCACAGGTTGTGGCTGTCTAGTGAGCCTCCCCCCAGTCAGGCCCAGGCCCTTTCCCTTTGTACCCAGGACCCCTGGCCTGCTAGGAAGTGGTTTTCCCTGGCTCAGCAGATGGGGTTCTTGGAAGGAGAGTGTAATATCCTGTTCCTGTCTGTCTTGATTGGTTGGGGGAAGGGGGACTATTGGGAGAGTGAGGCTTAGGAAAGAGAGTGGACTCCCATGAATGGATAGAGGCTCCCGGAGAGTCAGCCAGGGTAAAGGGGTCCAGAGCGAAGCCTTTCGACTCCCAGGTGTGCTTTGTGGCTGTGAGACTTCTTTCTCTGAGCCTCAGTTTCTTCATGTATAAATGGGTATACGCATGCCTGTCTCAAACAGAACTGGGCCTAAAGGCAGGCTTCCTAGCTGGGTGAAGTTGGGCCTTGGTTTTCTTTTCTTTTCTTACTATTTTTTAACTATTTATTTGGGGTGCCTGGGTAGGCTCAGTCGGTTAAGCATCCGACTTCAGCTCAGGTCATGATCTCAAAGTCCGTGGGTTCAAGCACTGCGTCGGGCTGTGTGCTGACAGCTCTGGAGCCTGGAGCCTGTTTCTGATTCTGTGTTTCCCTCTCTCTGCCTCTTCCCCGCTCTCACTGTGTGTGTTTATTTTGAGAGAGAGAGAGAGAGTGCAAGCAGGGGAGGGGCTGAGAGAGAGGAACAGAGAGAGAACCCCAAGCAGGCTCGACGCTCAGTGCGGAGCCCGACATGGGGCTCTGTTCCACGACCCCGGGATCCTGACCCAAGCTGAAATCAAGAGTCGGACCCATAACCGACTGAGCCACCCAGGCGCCCCGGGCCTTGGTTTTCTTAAAGTCAAATGATGGTGAATTATAATATCACTAAGGACTAACACTTGTGTAACATTTAGTATGTTCCAGCCACTGTGCTGGGCCCCTGACATTTCTTAACCCTTGCGACTATCTTAGGGAGGTGCTCTCGTTATGTCCATTATACAGAAGGAGAAACTGAGGCCCAGAGAGGCCAAGTTACTTGCCCATGGACACACAGCCAGGAGTGCCAGGATTCATTCAGGCTCTAGAGTCTGTGTTCTTTTTTTTTTTTTTTTTTAATTTTTTTAATGTTTATTTATTTTTGAGACAGAGAGAGACAGAGCATGAATGGCGGAGGGGCAGAGAGAGAGGGAGACACAGAATCGGAAGCAGGCTCCAGGCTCTGAGCCATCAGCCCAGAGCCTGACGTGGGGCTCGAACTCACAGACTGCGAGATCGTGACCTGAGCTGAAGTCGGACGCTTAACCGACTGAGCCACCCAGGCGCCCCGTAAAAAAAAAAAAATTTTTTTTTTTGAAAAGAAAAGAAGTAAAGCCTGGACACACGCCTCCACGTGGGTGCGCTTTGAAAACATCGCCAAGGGACAGAAGGCAAACCGAGGGCCACATAGTTTCTGATTCTATTCACACGCAATGTCCAGAACAGGAAAATCTATAGAGATAGAAAGGTTCTTGTTTGCCAGCGGCCGGAGGGAGGGTAAGTGTCTGCTACACGGGTGGGGGTTTCTTTCTGGGGTGATGAAAATATTCTGGAATTAGAGCCTAGTGATTTTTGCCCAATCATATGAATGCACTAAAAACCACTGGAACGATATACATCTTGAATGGGTGAATTTTAGGTGGCGCGGTCGGTTAAGGTTCTGACTCTGTGATCTCTAGCTGGTGAGATCCAGCCTGGTGTCAGGCCCCACGCTGACAGCGCAGAACCTGCTTGGGATTCCCTCTCTCCTTCTCTCTGCACATGTGTGCGCTCTGTCTCTCTCTCTCTCTCTCTCTCTCTCAAAAGAAAGAAACATATCTTTTAAGTGGGTGAAATTTAAGAAATTGGTTAAGGAAAAGAAAATAAAGGAGTGGGGTCTCCCGGATTCAGACCACAGAAGTCTGAAACTCAAAACATTTCCCGAGCGCATGCTCTGTGCCGGCTCCTGAATTAAGCTTGTAAACCTCTATCCCACCGAACACTGACAAGATGGATCTTCTTAGGAAACTTACTTTGCCGGTGGGGAGTCTGAGGCTGAGGGGGCGGATCCTTTGTCCAAGGTCAAACAGACAAAGATAGCGGAGCCTGGGCCTCAGGGCCAGGGGGTGGGAAAAGTCACTCCCTTGGGGGGTGGGGACCACCCGGCTCTGGGGAGCAGTTGAGACCCCAGAGGGCAGGCGGCGGGAGGCGTGGCCCGTGGGGATGGGCGGGGCTTTGGGGCGGGGCATCCTGGGCCAGCCGGCTCTCCCCGCCACGCTCACTTCCGCTTTCCCCTGCTGTCCCCAGATCCGCTTCATCCTCATCCAGAACCGGGCGGGCAAGACGCGCCTGGCCAAATGGTACATGCAGTTCGATGACGACGAGAAACAGAAGCTGATCGAGGAGGTGCACGCCGTGGTCACTGTCCGAGATGCCAAACACACCAACTTTGTGGAGGTGATGCTCCCCTGCCCCCCCCCCCCCATGCCTACCACACTCGCCTGCTTCCCTCCACCCGTCCTTCCTGCCCAGCCTCCTGCCCTATGCCTACAGGCAGGAACCCCTCGGGCCCTCTTTTCCTTCCCGCGTTCATTCCCTCAACACGCTTTGAGCTGGCGATCTTCCTTCTTTGCAAAGACCTTTTCATTGTGGGGGAAAAAAAAATTTTTTTTTTTTAAGATTTTAGTTTTAAGTCATCCCTACACCCAACGTGGGGCTCGAACCCACAACCCCGAGACCAAGAGTCACACGCTCTACCAGGCGCCAGGGTCCCCACGTTGTGAAGATTTTCGAACATACAGATTAATACAGTGAGAAGGAAGTTGATTGAATATTCATGCACCCACTGTCCAGATTTCATCTGTATTAATATTTCACCCTTTTCCTCTACCTTTTCTTTTTCTTTTGGCTGAAGGATTTTTTTTTTTTTTTCTCGTGCCTTTTAAAAACTTCCTATAAAGGGGCGCCTGGGGTGGCCCAGATGGTTAAACGTCCGACTTTGGTTCAGGTCATGATCTCAGAGGTCGTGGGTTCGAGCCCCACGTGGGGCTCTGTGCTGACAGCTCAGAGCCTGGAGCCTGCTTCAGATTCTGTATCTCCCTCTCTCTCTGCCTGTCCCCCATTCGTGCTCGCTCGCTCTCTCTCTCTCAAAGGTAAAGAAACATTAAAAAGAAACTTACTTTAAAAAATTACTATAAAAATGAGGGCGCCCAGGTACCTGTCTGGTTCAGTCGGTGGAGCACGTGACTCTTGATCTCAGGGTCGTGAGTTTAGCCCCACATTGGGTGTAGAGATTGCTTAAAAATAAAATCTTAAAAATGAAATAAAACTCTAGAAAAACACACACAAGTAGAGACTAAGGTAGCGAACTATCCCTTGCTGTAGTGTTTGAAATTAAGTTACAGAGATGATGACTTTTCACTCCTAATTATCTCAGAAAATAAAGATGCTTCCTTACGTTACCACAATATCATTAGCCGACCTGATGAAAGTAATCATACTCCCTTATTTACTCTAATACCCAATCAATAGTTCAGTGTCCCCCAGATTGTCGTAGCTGATTATTCAGAGCCAGTCAAGGATCTTGTATGGCTGTTTGTTGCTATGTCTCAGGTTCGTTCGTTCGTTCATTTTAAGTAATCTCCATACCCAACAGGGGGCTTGAACTCATGACCCTGGCTGTACTGCCTGAACCAACCTGGTGTCTTTAAATCAGGAAGGCTGTGTCTTTAATTCCCACGGCATCAGCCAGGCTGATTGTCCTGTAAATTCAACACATTTAATGGGGGCCTACTGTATGCCGGGCACTTTTCCTTACTATTATTATTATTACGTTTATGTTTATTATTTTTGAGATCGAGCAGGGGAGAGGCTGAGAGAGGGGGAGACAGAGGAGCTGAAGCGGGCTCTGCGCTGACACCAGAGAGCCCGACACGGGGCTCGAACTCACGAACTGTGAGATCATGACCTGAGCCGAAGTCGGACGCTTAACCGACCGAGCCACCCAGGCGCCCCCGCCGGGCACTGTTCTGGGTGCGGGAACTGAGAGAGCCAAGTCCCCGCCCTGAGGGCACTGATGTTCTGCTCAGAGGGAGACTGGTGACAAAGGTAGAGCCTGGCAGGTGGTGATAGGTGCCGGGGAGCAAAAGCGTCATCTGTGGGAGGTGAAGTGCTGGCGTGTGTACAGCGGGGGTCGGAATGCAGGTGTCAGGGATTTAAGGAGGAAGTCTGGAAACGGTAAGCATTGGAGCCAAGACCTGAAGGGGCTGAAGAAGTGGCAGGAGATGATATCTGAGAGGGAGGGAGCCCTCCCAACCCAGGGAGTAGCGAGTAAGGAGTAGCGAGCAAAGGCCCTGAGGCAGGAACCTAGTGGGGCATTCCTGGGATAGCAAGAAGGCTAGCGGGTCTGAGGTGCTGTAAGGCAGGGAGGAGGGCCGATGAGGTCAAAGAGATAACGGGGACAGATCACCTGGGGCCTCGTGGGCCTCCTAAGACTTGAGCTCTTACGAGTGAGTGCGGTGGCTGCTCCGGGAGGGTTTTGGGCAGAGGAGGGAGGTGGGCCAGCTCAGGAAAGAGCAGGTTGAGGGTGAAGGCCAGGAGTGAGGTGTCTGTTCACACCCCAGCGGAGAATCCAGGACGGAGTGATGAACCGGAGTTTGGGCAGGATGTGGTGATCTGGAAGGTTCTGCACACTGCGGGCAAGGAAGGCCGAGGGACTTAGCGGGGTTGGGGGCGGGGTGACGATCGACAGAGGGGAACAAAGGAGAGAAGAGAGGCCATATCTAGAGGCGGGAGGTGAGGAGGCAGAGGAAAGCCAGGAGATTCGGGGGTCCCAGCAGCCTAGAGAAAAGGGTTTCCAGGAGGAGGATGGGATGGGGGGCCTTGCGGGGAGCGGGGCGACGGGGCCAGAGCCGGTGCAGCAGGTGCAGGACGGAAGGAGGGGGGCGGATGCCCTGTCCCCTGCTGCCAGCATAGTGGGCCTCCTGCTCGGAGTGCTGAGGGACCAGGAGCAGGTCGGTGAGGCCAGCTGGGCAGGCGAGAAGGTCACAAGGGGCCCTGACGCCCAGATCTTCGGTTCCTCCCGATGCAGGCCATTCATTCATTCATTTTGTTCCCTTGTGCGTTTATTTCCCCACTCTCTCCCGCGACCACCCAGAGAGGGCAGGGCTGGGACGGAGTAGCTGGGTGGGAGGAGGGCGCCTGACTCAGCCTGAGGGCCAGGGAGGGGTTCCCAGGGGAGGGAATGCAGTGGGGAATAAGAGAGAATTGGTGGGGCGCCTGGGTGGCTCAGTCGGTTAAGCGTCCGACTTCAGCTCAGGTCACGATCTCACGGTCCGTGAGTTTGAGCTCCGGGTCGGGCTCTGGGCTGATGGCTCGGAGCCTGGAGCCTGCTTCTGATTCTGTGTCTCCCTCTCTCTCTGCCCCTCCCCCGTTCATGCTCTGTCTCTCTCTGTCTCAAAAATAAATAAACGTTAAAAAAAATTAAAAAAAAAAAAAGAGAGAATTGGTCCCTCCCCCAACGAAGTGGGAAGGATCACGGGTAGGAGACAATAAATACTGTCTCTCTCAGGAGACTGAGATCAGGGCAGGCTTCCTGGAGGAGGGGACTTGTGAGAGGAAAACCTAAGAATGAGTACCCAACGAGAAGGCCCAGGCCACCCAAACTTTCTTCCTCTCGTTTGTTCATGAATGCCTATTCCTTAGCACCTATATTAGATTCCGTCTGCTGTGGTAACAAGTCACTTTTTTCTTCTAGTTTATTTATTTATTTTGAGAGAGAGAGAGAGAGAGAGAGAGCACGCACACAAGTGAGGGAGGGTAGGTGAGGAGGAGAGACAGAATCCCAAGCAGGCTCCACGCCACCAGCACCGAGCCCGATGTGCGGCTCGAACTCACTGACTGTGAGATCATGACCTGAGCCGAGATCAAGAGTTGGGACACTTAACTGACTGAGCCACCCAGGCGCCCCTGTGGTAACAAATTACTAAACTTAGTGGCTCCAAACAACACAGATTCATTGTCTCAACAGTTCTTGAGGTCGGGCGTCCACAATGGCTGAGCAGGGGCTGAGTTCCCTCTGCGGGCTCCAGGGAGAGTCTGTTTCCTTGCCTTTCCCCCACTTCTGGAGGCGGCCTGCGTTCCTCTGCACGGGGGGCCCCTTCTCCAGCTCCAAAGGCGGCAGCATAGCCTCTTGAACTCTCTCTCCCACCCACACTCTCCCGTCGTCTTCTTTCCCTTATAAGGATCCTTGTGGAATTGCTCTGGGCCCCGTCAGGATAATCCTGGATCTCCCCATCTCAAGATACTTAGCACACCTGCACAATCTCTTTTGCCATGTAAGGTCACCTATTCACGGATTCCAGGGATTAGGGCTTGGCCTTCTTCCCGTGCAGGGTGGTGCTGGGGACACAGCGGTGACAGCCCCAGCTCAGTCCAGTGAGGAGACAGACCTGCCCCCAGACAGTGACGCCTGGAGTGGTCAGGGTGGGGATGGGGGCCCCGTGGTGGGGGCAGTTCAGAGGGGGCCTGCCCCAGTCTGCGGGAAGAGACTCATCTGAGAGTATATAGCAGGAGAAGGCGTGAAGGTGTGGGGCCGGATCCCTGAGAGAGAGAGAGAGAGAGAGAGAGAGAGCACACAAGGTGCCCGTGGGGAGGGGCAGAGGGAGAGGGAGAGAGAGAATTCCGAGCAGGCGCTCAGTGCAGAGCCTGACTTGGGGCTCGATCCCAGGACCCTGAGATCATGACCCGAGCCGAAAGCAAGAGTCGACACTCAACTGAGTGAGCCACCCAGCTTCCCCGAGAAGCCTTCAAATTTAAAACTGAGGCATAGGAACAAGCCGGGAGGGTGACAGTGGGAGACGGAGAGTTTTAAGAAAAAAAAGTGCTGGGCGCCTGGGTGGCTCAATCGGTGAAGCATCCGACTCTTGATTTCTGTTCAGGTCATGATGTCAGGGTCCTGAGATTGAGCCCCATGCCTGCTTGGGATTCTCCCTCGCTCCCTGCCCCTCCCCGGCTCTCTCACACTCTCTCTCTCTCTCTCTCTCAAAGTAAACAAATAAACTTAAAAAAAAAAAGGAAAGGAAACATACTCAAAGTATAGAAATTAACAGAAGGATGAGCCTGGGGTGGCGGGGGGGGGGGGGGGGGGCGTAGGAAAAAAAGAGGCATAAAAATCAGGGACTAATGTTTTGTAGTTTCCACCAGGTGGCGACAAAACATTCTAACACCAGACCCAGAGCTGGGATTTTTCAGATATTGGCCAAAGACCTTGTGCTTAGCAAACCCTGATGCCTATTTGTATCTATATCTATCTCTCTCTCTTTTTTTATTTTTATTTTTTTTTAAATTTTTTTTAATGTTTTATTTATTTTTGAGACAGAGAGAGACAGAGACAGAGCATGAACAGGGGAGGGGCAGAGAGAGAGGGAGACCCAGAATCTGAAACAGGCTCCAGGCTCCGAGCTGTCAGCACAAAGCCCAACGCGGGGCTCGAACTCCCGGACCGCGAGATCATGACCTGAGCCGAAGTCGGAGGCTTAACCGACCAAGCCACCCAGGCGCCCCTCTCTTTTTTTAAAACAAATTTTATTTACTTTGAGAGAGAGAGTGCGCGCACACCATGCCAAAGGGGGAGAGGTAGAGAGGAGGAGAAGGAGAATCCCAGGAAGGCTCTGTACTGTCCGTGCAAAGCCCAATGCGGGCCTCAAACCCACGCACCACGAGATCATGACCTGAGCCGAAGTCGGATGCTTAACCGAGCCCCCCAGGTGCCCCTGTATCTATCTCTTTATCTACTTTCCCAGTGCAGACCTCAGTGCAGACGCCCCCTCCTCCAGGAAGCCCTCCTGGATTCCCCAGGCTGGGGATGACCGTGGATGAACCTCTGTGGGTTTGGGAGCCCCGCGAGGGGAGGGCCGGGCCTGTCTCCGTCACCACTGTGTCCCCAGCACAGGGCCAGACGCAGAGCAGGGCCTCAGGGACCGTGCATGGGATAACGGACGGAATTTTTTGGCTCCGCTCTGCCCAGCACGTTGGGTCCTGGGCACGGCTGGGCGCTGACAGGCTCTCTGCCCTGCAGTTCCGGAACTTCAAGATCATTTACCGACGCTACGCTGGCCTCTACTTCTGCATCTGCGTGGATGTCAATGACAACAACCTGGCCTACCTGGAGGCCATCCACAACTTCGTGGAGGTGCAGGGGCAGGCGGGGGGGGGGGGTGGGGGGGCCTCCCTCTGCCCCTCCCTGCCCGTACAGTTTCCTCTTTCTCCTTCTGCCTGTCTGTCTTGTCTGCCGTTGTTCGCTCTCCGATCATCCCTGCCCCTGACTTTCTGCCTCTGACCGTCTTTGTCACCGCGTCTTTCCTCCTCCCTGCCTCCCCCTTCCTCAGTTTCTCTGCGTGTCTCTCCCTGCCCGGCTCTTACCATCTCTGCCTCCTCCCCCAGGTCTTAAACGAGTATTTCCACAACGTCTGTGAGCTGGACCTGGTGTTCAATTTCTACAAGGTGGGCTTCCGGTCAGGAGGAGGGAGGAGGGCGGGCCGCCCGGTGCCTCTGCCCCTGTCCGTTTCCTGGCTCTCTGTCGTCAGGGGTTCGGACCAGCACCTGTTGGGGGGTGGGGAGGCCTCCCTCACACCGGGGTCCCCCCCCCGCCCCATCGACCTCCCTCCGCTCAGGTTTACACGGTCGTGGACGAGATGTTCCTGGCCGGCGAGATCCGCGAGACCAGCCAGACGAAGGTGCTGAAGCAGCTGCTGATGCTCCAGTCCCTGGAGTGAGGGTGCAGGCCCCCCCACCCGCCCCGGTCCCCCGGCTCCCTGCTCGCCCCCTTGCCAGGCCCGGGCCACCCCGGTGCCCTCCCTCAGCCGCCCGGGAGGAAGGCCCCCGCCGGGCCCGGGGCCACCAGGAAGGAGACTGCACCCCACCGCCTCCGGGCCCAGCCGTGGGTGGAGGCCACCTCGCGCCTTCCGGGTAACCATGCCCTTGTCGTGTGACGCTGTGAGTGCACGCGTGGAGCTCCCAATAAACCCGTGGTCCCGCCCGGCCTGTGTCTCTGAGCCCTCGCCTGTTCGCCCCAGAAGCCGCAGGCGCCGAGGGACGCCCCGCCATCCGTTGTCGGTCGGTCGGTCAACTGACACCCGTCGGCCTGAGTGAGGCGGGTGCACCGGTGCATTCCCGCCCGCCCGACCTGGAGGGGCGAGGGATTTAGACGCTGAGCACTTGCCACTGAAATAGTGATACTCCTGCCAACATCTAACAGCACCAGGCGTCACCTTCCCTAATCCTCACGAGGTCATGAGGAAGGGACTGTTAGTATCCCCGCTTTCCAGGTGAGGTCACTGAGGCTCGGGAAGGTCAAAAGACTTGCCCGCAGTCACATAGCTAGTGTGGCTAAGCTGGGTTTGTTCTGAGCCCTGGCAGGTGGCTCCAGAATCTTTTTTTTTTTCTTTAATGTTTATTTTTGTTTTTAAAAATTTTTTTTTCAACATTTTTTATTTATTTTTGGGACAGAGAGAGACAGAGCATGAACGGGGGAGCGGCAGAGAGAGAGGGAGACACAGAATCGGAAACAGCCTCCAGGCTCCGAGCCATCAGCCCAGAGCCCGACGCGGGGCTCGAACTCACGGACCGCGAGATCGTGACCTGGCTGAAGTCGGACGCTTAACCGACTGCGCCACCCAGGCGCCCCTAATGTTTATTTTTGAGAAAGAGCGAGCGAGCGGGGAAGGGGCAGAGAGAGAGGGAGACAGAGGATCCAAAGCGGGCTCTGTGCTGAGAGCAGAGAGCCAGGTGTGGGGCTCGAACTCATGAACCGCAAAATCATGACCTGAGCCGAAGTCTGACGCCTGACCAACTGAGCCGCCCAGGCATCCTGGTTGATAAGAGTTTTGTTTTGTTTTTCTTTCTTTTTTTTTTTTTAATTTTTTTTTTTTTAACATTTATTTATTTTTGAGACAGAGAGAGACAGAGCATGAGCAGAGGAGGCTCAGAGAGAGAGGGAGACACAGAATCCGAAACAGGTCCCAGGCTCTGAGCTGTCAGCCCAGAGCCCGACGCGGGGCTCGAACTCACGGACCGCGAGGTCAGGACCCGAGCCGAAGTCGGACGCCCAACCGACTGAGCCACCCAGGCGCCCCTTGTTTTGTCTTTGAAGTTCCTTTATTTACTTGAGAGAGACAGAGACCGCGTGAGTAGGGGAGGGGCAGAGAGAGAGACTCCCAAGCAGGCTCCACACCGTCAGCAGGGAGCCCGATGCGGGGCTCGAACCGTGAGGTCACGACGGGAGCCCAAACCAAGAGTCGGATGCACACCCAGCCAGCTGTCACCCAGGCGCCCCGGCGGTCGCTAATAGATCTTATCTCGCAGGGTTTGCTTGAGGGTGAAGTCAATCCTGAGAAAGTTGAGGGGTGCGTGACATTGGGAAGCAGACGCTCACTGCACAGACCTGAAGTGCCCGCTGTGGGCCGGGCCCTGTCACAGACGCCAGAGACGTCTGCGGAAGCGGACAATGAGCAGCCGGCCCGCAGAGGCGACTTTATAGACACAATCGTTACAACAGCCTGTTAGTTTCTCGCTGCTGCCGTAACGACTTTCCACGAACTCGGTGGCTTCAAACAACGGGGATTGGCGACTGACCACCGGAGGAGGGGTGAGGGTGGAGCGTCTGCGGCTGTCGAGGGGGTGGGAGGTGAGGCCCTCCCCGGGATGGGGAAAGAGCCGGTGGGAGGAATATGCTGAGGTTCTCGGGACATGGCGAGCGTGTGAGTTTCCTGCAGCCTACGACCACAAAGCAAGGTGGCGGGAAAGGAGAAATCAAGCCCCTCACAGTTCTGGGGGCCAGAAGTCTGAAATCGAGGTGTCAGCAGGGCCCTGCTCTCCCCGCCTGCCCCCCCACCGCCCCCGACACCCCAGGGTGGGGGGATCCTTCCTTGCCTCTTTCAGTTTCCCGTGGCTCCTGACATCCCCTGGGCAGGGACCACGTCCCTCCAGTCTCGGCCTCCATCATCACGTGCTCTTCCCTCCTTGCTTGCACCTTCTCCTTTCCTTTCTCTTACAGGGACACTGGTCACCGGATTTAGGGTCCTCCAGGAATTATCCTATATGATAATATCTATTATATTATATCTAATATATCTAATATATCATATATTATCTATATGATCTTGGGGAGCCTGGGTGGCTCAGTCACTTGGGCATCTCGATTCTGGCTCAGGTCCTGATTTCGCAGTTGCCGGGATTTGTGCTCCACTGACAGTGCGGAGCCTGCTTGGGATTCTCTCTCTCTCTCTCCCTCTCCCTCTGTCTTTGCCCCTCCCCTGCTCATTCTCTCTCTCTCTGTCAATAAGTATGAAAAAGGGGATAATTTACATGATTTCATCTCAGGATCTTTTAACATAATGACATCGGCAAAGACCCTTTTTCTGAATAAGGTCATGTTCACAGGCTCCAGGACGTGGCATATCTGGGGAGGCGGGCTGGGGGACCATCCATCACTAGAGTGGGTTTGAGATACCTTGGGTCATCCAGGAAAGGTGACCAGGAGGCCTTTGAACACGCGGACTCTAAGGCTCAGAGAGGGAAGGATGTAGGGAGCGTTCCCTAATTTGTGCATTCAACACCTGTTTCTTGGGCACCTACTATGTGCCGGTCACTGTTTAGCCCTGGGCGGATACCACAGCGAGCAGGACAGGTCACCTGAAGGTGATGGGGCAATGCATACATAAGCAAGTCCGTATCCGCTCTGTCACAAAGTGAGGAGTGCAGCGGAGGCAAATAAAACAGGGAGAGGAGGCAGAGAAGCGTGGCGGATGCCATTTCTGTTCGAGATGATGGTCCGGAAAGCCTCTCCGGAGGAGGTGACGCTGGAGCTGAGAGTGAGAGGGGAGGGAGTGAACCATGGGAGATTTTAGGGGACGACTGTCCCAAGCGGCGGGAACAGCAGGTGCAAAGGCCCTGGGGCAGAACATGCAAGGAAGCCAGCATGGCGGGAACAGAGTGGGCAGAGGGGAGAGTGGAGGTGATGTGTCCAGAAGATAGAGGGATTGTGGGACGGGAAGGGGACGGCAGATTGCAGCGAGTTGCACCAGCTGTGGTGAGGACACTGGGTTGAGATGAGAGCCACAGGAAGGATTGTTTGTTGGTGGTGGTTGGGAGGGCTTGGGGGGAAGGTGGTGACGGCTTTGTTGAGCTCGACCTCGCACTGCATGCAATTCCCCCACTTAAAACGTACAATTCACAAGCTTTCAGGGTATTCGCGATCACTGTTATTACTGAATTTATTATTATTTTTTTTTTTAATATTATTCTTGTTCTTTTTTTTTAAATTTTTTTTAACGTTTTATTTATTTTTGAGACAGAGAGAGACAGAGCACGAACAGGGGAGGGGCAGAGAGAGAGGGAGACACAGAATCGGAAGCGGGCTCCAGGCTCCGAGCCGTCAGCCCAGAGCCCGACGCGGGGCTCGAACTCACGGACCGCGCGATCGTGACCTGAGCTGAAGTCGGACATTTAACCGACTGAGCCACCCAGGCGCCCCTTATTATTATTTTTAATGTTTTATTTATTTTTTAGAGGAGGGACGGGGGGTGGGGGAGAAACAGGAGATCTGAAGCGGGGTCTGGGCTGACAGCAGAGAGCCCGACGCGGGGCTCGAACTCACAAACTGTGAGATCACGACCCCAGCCGAGATGGGACACTCAACCCACTGAGCCACCCAGGCACTTTCAACGTGTGAAAATCCTCATCACCCCCCAAAAGACACCCGTGCCCTCAATTGCTGGCACCCCGCAATCCAGCCACCACCTTCCCCCAGACCTGCTCACCCACCAACCTTCTTTCGGTCTCTGTGACTCTGCCCGTTCTGGACATTTCATAGAAACAGAGTCCTACCACCCACACTGCTCGCGAATGCTGAGCCGGGGGGGGTGGGGTGGGGAGAACGGCTAGCTGGGATTTCAGGGAGCCGAGAGGCCAGTGAGGTGACTGGAAGAGTCTGGGCGACAGAGGGCCACTGGCAGGGGCCAGGTCGGGGGGCACCGCGACCGAAGTAAAGAGGGGGGGGGGGCGACACCGGATTCCGGACACGTTTTGAAGGCGGAGAGAGGACTTGCTGACAGTGTGAGGTCAGCTGGGAGAGAAGTCAAGGATCCCTCCCGATTTTTCAGCCCCGAGCGTCGGGGTCGCTGGGGCCTCCTTTTCCAGGAGCGCGAAGCCAGCGGGAAGAACACGTCTAGTTGGTGTGCTCGAGTGTCCACTCGAGCGGTGCTTGGTGGGTCTGCGGCTCAGGAGAGGACGTTTGGAAGTTGCTAGAACGCTGCAGGTATGGACGGCCGGCCACGAGGTCGCTGAGGTCGCCACGGTGGGGGGCGGGGGAGGGAGAAAGAGGAAGAGAGAGATCAGAGGGTAACAGAGAGGCTGACAGGCCAGTGCATAGGAAGGAAAGCCACCCAGCGCAGCGCCATCCAATCAAGGGGACCGGGGGGCTCAGGAGGAGAGAGTACCTGTGCCTTCCGTGCCGTTCAGATCACTGCACGATGGCCCTGTCAGGATGGCTTGCTTAGAAATACCTAATGGAGGGGCGCCTGGGTGGCTCAGTCGGTTGAGCGGCCGACTTCGGCTCAGGTCATGATCTCGCGGTCCGTGGGTTCGAGCCCCACGTCGGGCTCTGTGCTGACAGCTCAGAGCCCGGAGCCCGTTTCAGATTCTGTGTCTCCCTCTCTCTCTGCCCCTCCCCCGTTCATGCTCTCTCTCTGTCCCAAAAATAAATAAAAAACGTTGAAAAATTTAAAAAAAAAAATAAAAAAAAATAAAAGAAAACAGTGGCTGGGGAGGGATGTGAGATCAGGGAGATGGGGACTTTTTTTTTTTTAATGTTTATGTATTTATTTTTGAGAGAGAGAGAGAGCACAGGCAGCATAGGGGCAGAGAGAGAGAGGGAGACCCAGAATCCGAAGCAGGCTCCAGGCTCCGAGACGTCAGCACAGAGCCCGACGCGGGGCTCGAACCCACGAACTGAGAGATCGTGACCTGAGGCGAAGTCTAATGCTTAAGCGACCGAGCCACCCAGGTGCCCCAGGACTGGTGTCCTTTAAGAAGGGGAAATTTGGCCCCAGGGACAGATGGGCTCAGAAGAAAGACAAGTGAGGACACGGGAAGAAGACGGACACCCACAAGCCAAGAAGAAAGGCCTAGAACGGATTCTTGCTCCCAGCCCTCAGAAGGAACCAATCCTGCAACACTTCTGACCTCCTGGGCCACGGGACAATACACTTCTGTCGTTTAAGCCACCCGGTCTGCGGGCCTTTCTTAAAACAGCCCCGGGAAACTAATCCATGTGGGAAAACAAAGCTACAAGAAAAGGCAAGAACCTTTTGAGCAGGAAGGAATACGAGGGCTTGCCTAACCAGAAATCAAGATCATCATTATTTAGCCTCAGCCACTAAGAGACCATGGTATTTGCGTAAGATTAGGCAAGCAGATTACCAAAAAAAGCACAGACGGCTCAGAAACCGACCCACACATTCATGGAGATTTCATAAGAGACAGAAGGTCGCCTTTCAGATCACGGAGGAAGGATGTGGGCTATCCACATGGGGCTGTCTAGAAAAGGCTGCATTGAAAGTAAAGCCTTTGGACATCAAAAGACACGGTAAAGAAAATGAAAAGATATGCCACAAGTTGTGGATGATAGTTGCAATCCATGTACCTGACAGAGGGATTCGTGTCCATAATATATAAAGAGTTCTTGACTAATCAATAAGAACAAGACAGGGGCGCCTGGGTGGCTCAGTGGGTTAAGCATCCGACTTCGGCTCAGGTCGTGATCCCGCGGTCGGTGGGTTCGAGCCCCACATCGGGCTCTGGGCTGACAGCTCAGGGCCCGGAGCCTGCTTCGGATTCCGCGTCTCCCTCTCTCTCTGCCCCTCCCCGGCTTGCACTCTGTCTCTCTCTCTCAAAAATAAATACACATTAAAAAGTTAAAAAAAAAAAAAAAAAAAAAAAGAACAAGACAAAACTGAATGAAAAACCGTGCAAAAGAGGGAGGGGAAAACAGCCCCGGAAGTTCTGGAAGATGAGGAAAGGAGGCTGGTTATGAGATGGGAGATCTCTACCTCACACCGTATACCAAACATCTGCGATGTAACCTATCTGTAGTTATCAGGCCCCTGGGTGAAGACGGGCCTGGCGGAAGGGGGTGGGAGCTTCATCAACCTGGCTGAGAGTGAATTCAAGGTAAAGACGGGAGAAATTCTTTCTTTCCGGCCTGGGCAAGGGAGAGGCCGGCCCAGGCCAGAGGGAAACGGGAGATGGCAGACAAGGGTGGCTCTGTGCCCAGCACTTGCCTGAGTCTTGTCAAGGGTGGCCAGGGTCAGCCGTGCCTTTCCTTCCCCCGTGACGCCTGCCCTTGGCCGACCACATCCTCTCTAATTGCCCTAGCGCATGTCAGGCACTTCCGGTGTGCAGCTCATGCTCAGTGGCTTGAGTCGCCTACTTTCTCGGGCGGCACAGACATCCTTCCAGACACGTGGGCTGGAAACTTTGAAGGGCCTCATGACTCACCTCTGCATCGCACAGCCCACATCCCCGCCAGCAGGAAGTCCTGTGGGTTTGAGCTTCAGAATGTATCCAAAGCCTGACCCCCCACAGCCACCACCCCGGTCCCAGAGCCATCGTCCCTCACCTTAGCCATGGCGGTCACCTTAACCGGGGCAGAAGGTTCCTTACGCGACGGCAGAACCCTTTCGCAGGAAGTGCACGATGTCACTTGCTTCTTTGAATCCCTTCTGCGGGGCGCTTGGGTGGCTCAGTTGATTGAGCATCCGACTCGCTCAGGCCACGATCTCACGGTTCGTGAGTTCAAGCCCCTCGTCGGGCTTTGTGCTGACAGCGTGGAGCCTGCTTTGGATTCTCTGCCTCCCTCTCTCTCTTGCAAAAAAGAAAAACAACGAAAAAAAAATCCCATAGGAATCCCTCCTGCGGCTCTTGCCTCACTCAGAAGGACCTAACGACGCTGCTGTCCCCTCTTTGGCCTCATTCCCCATCCTCTCTGCCCCTTGCACACTGTTCCATGCACACTGGCCTCTTTTGCCCCTTTGCTGTTCCTTGAGCTTATCAGACACAGTCCTGCCTCAGGGCCTTTGCACTTATTCTCTCTGCCTGGGACACAGTTCCCCCAGATATTTGTGTGGCTCCTTCTCTCACCTCGTTCAGGTCTCTACTCTAATGTCACCTCCCCCTGCCTGGCCTTCCTGACCTCACCACAGAAAATAGTTATCCCTGGGGCACCTGGCTGGCTCACTCAGGAGAGCACGCGACTCTTGATCTCGGGGTTACGAGTTGGAGCCCCACGTTGGGCACAGAGATTCCTTGAAAACAGAATCTTAGGGGCGCCTGGGTGGCTCAGTCGGTTGAGCGTCCGACTTCGGCTCAGGTCACGATCTCGCGGTCTGTGAGTTCGAGTCCCGCGTCGGGCTCTGTGCTGACAGCTCAGAGCCTGGAGCCTGCTTCGGGTTCTGTGTTCTCGCTCTCTCTCTGTCCCTCCCCTGCTCCTGCTCTGTCTCTGTCTCTCTCTCTCTCTCAAAAATAAACATAAAATTTTTTTAATAAAAAAAATCTTAAAAACACACTCAATAATGATGCGTAGAAAACGCTCAAGAAATATTAAATGAGTGAACGAACAAATGAGTCCTTTCCCCAGCCCCAAAAGGTAGGGGAGAGGACTATCCCATTTCACAGGTGAGGAGACTGAGGCCCAGAGAGGCAAAGTCACCTGCTGGAGGCCACCCAGTTCCCATCTGTTGAGTTCTTGCTGCAAGGAAGGCTCGGCGCTCGGCCCCCAACTTGCAGGTTCTCTGACGGGGTCTGATTGTCCCCTGCTGGGCAGGTGAGGGCCAAGTCACTTAGCTGGCGCACAGACCCGGGAAGCGGCAGACCCGGGATTCGAGCCTGTCTGGGGTCGGGGCCATCGTTTCCCCTGTGGCTGCCCGCGAGCCGGTGTGAGAGGCCGAGCGAGATAACTCGACACCCTGATTCCATTTGTTGTTGTTTCAAACGTTTGCTTTTCATCCTCAACGTACGGGTTAACCCTGTGCTCTCATACCCCACCCAGGGCCCTGGACTTATTTGGAAGCCAATCCCAGATGTCACCTCAAGCGGCCACACGTCCCTTGGTATCCAGGCAGCCTTGGTGTCGCCGAATCTTCAAACATTGAAAACCACGACATGACAGGGGCGCCCCGGGGGGGCTCAGTCGGTTAAGCGTCTGACTCTTGATTTTGACTCAGGTCATGATCTCACGGTTTGTGAGATCGAGTCCCCCCTCCGGGCAGACAGCTCGGAGCCTGGAGCCTGCTTCAGATGCTGTGTCTCCCTGTCTCTCTGTCCCTCCCCCACTCGGGCTCTGTCTCTCTCTCTCAAAAATAAACAAACATAAAAAAGTTTTTTAATAATAAAAAAAAAAGCCAGACACAGAAGACCAACGTATGATCCATTTATGTGAAATCTGCAGAAGCAGCAAATCTATAAAGACAGAAAATAGACTGGCTGTTTACCAGGGGCTAGGAGGGAGGGAGAGATTGGGGAGTGATGGCTAAGGGGTATGGTGGGTTTTTTTATTTTTTATTTTTTAATGTTTATTTATTTTTGAAAGAGAAAGAGAGAGAGACAGAGCGCGAGCAGGGGAGGGGCAGAGAGAGAGGGAGACCCAGAATCCGAAGCAGGCTCCAGGCTCCCAGCCGTCAGCACAGAGCCCGACGCGGGGCTCGAACTCACAAACTGGAGAACAGATTAGTGGTCACCAGGGGTCCAGAAGGAGGTCAGAGCAGGGAAAATGGGGGTGGCCACGCCAGGACAATGCGGGGTCGGTGAGGGAGACATTGTGATGGAATGATCTGTATTCCGACCCGGTCAGCGTCGGGACATCCCGCTTGGGATACCGGACAGTCGATCCTTGTTATTTGTAGATTCCATACTTGCGAATGCAAATTCGGAAACCCCCAAAGTCAATACTGGCGGCACTTTCCGGGTCATTCCCAGACATGCACAGAATGGAAAAAAATAAGTCAATAAATAAAAAACTTGAGTCGCCCAACACACATTCCCAGCTGAAGTTGAACGGGGCTACAGGTCTGCCTTCCCCTTGCAGCTCCCATGCTGTAAACAAGCGTCCTTTTCACGGTCTATTTAAGTGCCACATTTTTTACATTTTTGTGCTTTCTGTCAGTGGTTTTCCTGTTTAAAACAGCCCCCAAGAGTCGTGCTGTCCAGAGTCCCCACGCGCAAGAAGGCTGGGATATGCCTCACGGAGAAAACGTGGACGATGTTTACGTGCTTTAGAAGAACTTCCCTCAGGTGTGAGTTACAGAGCTGTTGGCCTGAGTTCAAAGCGAAGGAATCCACAAGGGATATTATGTAAGGTGTTTTCAAACAGAAACACACAGAAAACAAAGTTACATATTAATGGTTTCGTGAACATGTTGTAACCAGAAGCTGGCCAGAGCCTAACTGTATGCAGCCCCCGCCCCCAGCCCCGCCCCCCCCCCCCCCCCCCCCCCCGCCAACCACCGTGATTCAGTATTCGCTAACTCAGCATTTGCGGCAACTTGACATAGCATGACTGCCGCGAATGAAGAGAATCAACTGTACTGTAGTTGTTTTTGTTTTTTTTTTTAAACATTTATTCACTTTTGAGAGAGAGAGAGCACACGTGAGTGGGGCGGGGAGGGGGCAGAGGGAGAGGGGGACAGAGGATCCCAAGCGGGTGCAATGCTGGCAGCAGCGAGCCTGAAAAGGGGGCTCAAACTCAAGCCGCGAGATCAAGACCCAAGCCGAAGTCAGATGCTTAACTAACTGAGCCCCCCAGGTGCCCCTCAGCTTGTAGGCCACTTTTATAAGATGTTCCCATTGGAGAAAACTCAGTAAAAGGCACACAGGATCTCTCTGTATTTATTTCTTTAGCATTTTTTTTAATTTTTAAATTTAATTTTTAAAAAAGTAATCTCTTTGCCTGATGTGGGGCTTGAACTCCTGACGCCAAGATCAAGAGTGCGATGCTCCAGTGACCGAGCCAGCCAGGCGCCCCTCTCTGTGTTGTTTTTATTTTTAGTTTCTTAATGTTTATTTGTTTTTGAGAGAGAGAGAGAGAGAGAGAGAGAGAGAGACGCGGGGGGAGGGGGGTGAGTGGGGGAGGGGCAGAGAGAGAGGGAGACACAGGATCCAAAGCAGGGCTCCAAGCTGTCAGCACAGAGCCCGAGGCAGGGCTCGAACTCACAGAAGGCGAGATCATGGCCTGAGCCAAAGTCGGACGCTTAACTGACTGAGCCGCCCAGGAGCCCTCTCTGCGTTGTTTTTTAAAACTGCAACGTGAATCTGGGGTGCCTGGGTGGCTCGGTCGGTTAAGCGTCCGACTTCGGCTCAGGTCATGATCTCGCAGTCCAGGAGTTCGAGCCCCGCGTCGGGCTCTGTGCCGACAGTTCAGAGTCTGCAGCCTGTTTCGGATTCTGTGTCTCCTTCCCTCTCTGCCCCTCCCCCGCTTGCCCAAGCTTTCTTGCTCTCAAAAATAAATAAATAAACATTAAAAATTTTTAAAAAAATTGTTAAATAAACAACAATAAAATAACGCGCTGTCCTGGAATCCTGAAAACAGCCTTTGTTATCACTAGACCACACACATACACACACACTGTGATTTTGGAGATTTATTCATTCTTTCAACAAACACTTCCTTTAAAAAAAAAATAATGTTTATTTTTGAGAGAGAGAAAGGGCATGCGCAGGGGAGGGGCAGAGAGAGAGGGAGACACAGGATCAGAAGCAGGCTCCAGGCTCCGAGCCGTCAGCACCGAGCCCGACGCGGGGCTCGAACCCACGGACCGCGAGATCGTGACCTGAGACAAAGTCGGATGCCTCACCTAAGTCTGAGCCCCCCAGGCGCCCCTGAGATATGTATCGGCTGGTTCAGTTTCCTGCTCCGAAAATTATCTGTTCAAGTCCTTCGTCCGTGTTTCTCGGCCCCTCCCCCGCTCATGCTCTGTCTCTCTCAAGGTAAATAAATACACTTGAAACAAAAAATAAGTCAGTAGATGGAACCATCAGGAATGAACTTGGCCAAGCAACTTGATCTTTTCGAGCCTTGGTTTGCCCATGTGTCAAGCAGGGTTGAAGAGGTGGGAGGCATTGCACGAACCCGCGCCCCGAATTGCTTTTAGGGCCGCGCGGGGCACATCGTCAGCCCCGAATAAATCTCAGCCACGAGTCACGGTAAGAGTTCAATCGCTACAGAAGTTCTTGTGACTGAGATTTGGCTTCCTCCCTTCTGCCTTGGCTGTCTGTCCCCCCCACCCCCGCCCCGCCCAGATGTCGCAGCAATCCATGTTAAAACCTAAGTTGATCACATCTCTTCTCTGCTCGAAACCCCCTCGTGGCTCCCGTCTCAGAGCAAAAGCCAAGGTCTCACAAGGCTCCACGCCGTCTGTCACCCTGCCTAATGTCCCCTTGCTGCTGCTGTTACCCTCACTTACTCTGTGAAGTGCATTGGCTCCTTGAAACCTGGTCATGATCTGAGCTCCCCCCCCATCCCCCCTGCCAGAATCCTTCCTCTTCCTAGAATGCCCTTCCCACAATTCCAGGGGTCTGCTCAAATGTCATCTTGTCGTCCAGGACTTCCCTAAACACCCCATTTCAAATTCCAAACTTTGGGGCCGCCTGGGTGGCTCAGTGGGTTAAGCGTCCGACTTCGGCTCAGGTCACGATCTCTCGGCCCGTGAGTTCGAGCCCCACATCGGGCTCTGTGCTGACCGCTCAGAGCCTGGAACCTGCTTCGGATTCTGTGTCTCCCTCTCTCTCTGCCCCTCCCCTGCTCGAGCTCTGTCTCTCAAAAATAAACATAAAAAAAAAAAAAAAGACAAATTTCTTACCTTACGATTCCGGAGGTCTGAAATGAGTCTTACTGGGCTCGAATCAAGCTGTGTTCCTTCTGGAGACCCTAGGGATGTGTCTGTTTCCTTGCTTTTTCCAAACTTCTAGAAGCTTCCCATATCCCTTGGCCCTTGGCCCTCTTCCACTGTCATCACATCTCTCTCTCTCTCTCTCTCTCTCTCTCTCTCTGCCTCTCCTGCCTTCCTCTTTCCCTTATTAGGACCCTTGATGACATTCGATGCCCCCAGATGATCCGGGGTAATCTTCCCACTCACATAGTGGGCCCTCAATAGATATTTGTGGAGGGTCTACATATTATGGATGTTTTTCCTGATGACCTCAGACGCCCTTACTTCCACTCCCCCACCCCCCACCCCCAGCTTCCTCCTCCCCCTCTTCTCCCAAGAGCAGGGATCCAAGGTAGGAGAAGCCAGATTGGGCAGGGGAGGAGAGATTCGGAACAACCCTGGAAGGCTTCCTGGAGGAGGGAGTCAGGCCGGTAAAGGGCTTACAGATGATGACGCTCTCCCTCCAGAATGTGAGCCTGGCTGTTCCCACGGAGACGGACGGCAGGTGCCACCCCTTGGCCCAGAGTGACGGAGCTATGGTTTGCCGTGACGACCTGATACCCTCAGGATGGCAAAGCCTGTTCCAGCCAGATGCCCTTTGGGTAGAATTAGAGTGATGTGGAATAAAAATAGCAGCTCAGGAAAGGGCTAAGCTTTCATCACAGCGCACAACACGTGCTGGCTGGCACAATCAATGGCAGACCCCCAGCTCCCTGGCCCGTGGTCCCCTGGCTTCTGTCACCCCTTCCTGTCCTAATTCTCCCGCAATTCCAAATGCACGGAGATGGCTGTTCCAGTGTGCTGGCTCCTCAGCGACTTGACCTCTTGTCCTTGAAAGACCTTGCTGTCAGCCCACCCTTCACCTCCCGCTCTGTCCTGTGACCAGAGGGGACACCTGTCACAGCCGACAACCACACACTTCCTCCACCATTTCAACTTCAAAAAAAAATTTTTTTATGTTTATTTTTGAGAGAGAGACAGAGCGTGGCCGGGGGAGGGGCAGAGAGAGAGGGAGACGCAGAATCCGAAGCGGGCTCCGGGCTCTGAGCCATCAGCACAGAGCCCGACGCGGGGCTCGAACCCACGAACCGGGCGATCGTGACCTGAGCTGAAGTGGGACGCTCAACTGACTGAGCCACCCAGGTGACCCACTCCTAAGTTTTTTTTAGATTGTAAAAGATACATAACATAGGGGCACCTGGGTCACTCAGTCGGTAGAGCGAGCATCGACTCTTGATCTTGGGGTCGTGAGTTCAAGCCCCATGTTGGGTGTAGGCCTTACCTAAAAAAAAAAAAAGAAAGAAAAAATATGCACAACACAATCTTTATCATTTTAACCATTGAAAAGTGTAAAATTCAGGGCTTGGGTGGCTCAGTTGGCCAAGTGTCTGACTCCTGATTGTGTCTCAAGTCAGGATCCTAGGGTCGTGGGATGGTGCCCCATGTCAGGCTCCTTGCTGAGGGTAGAGCCTGCTTGGGATTCTCTCTCTCTCCCCCTCTCCCTTCTTGTGCTCTCTCTCAAAATAAATAAGTAAACATTTACAAAAAATAAAATAGGGGCGCCCGGGTGGCTCAGTCAGTTGAGCGGCCGACTTCGGCTCGGGTCACGACCTGGCGGTTCGTGGGTTCGAGCCCCGCATCAGGCTCTGTGCTGACGGCTCAGAGCCCGGAGCCTGCTTCGGATTCCGTGTCTCCCTCTCTCTCCCCCTCCCCCACTCATGCTCTGTCTCTCAAGAATAAATAAACATTACAAACTTCATTAAAAAAAAAAAGTAAAATAAAAGGGTAAACTTCAGTGTCATTCAACGCATTCACAATGCTGTGCAACTATCCCCACTCTTTCGGTCTCTACAGACTTGTCTCTTCTGGATAGTTCATATGAATGGAACCATACAATATTTATCCTCTGGCATCTGGCTTCCTTCACTCAGTGCGACGTTTCAAGGTTCATCCACCTCGTCAGAACTTCCTTTCATTTTTTCCCCCCCACCGAGGTATTTTATTTTTACGTACGTATTACACCCTTCGAGAAAGACTGCCGGGACTCTCCCTCCTATACGTTGTTGTCCTACTTCCTCTTGGTCCGAGACACCAGCTGTGGTTTGTCAGTGCAAATAAAATCAGACTAATGGGACGGGTCTGGAAGCTTCAGAGCAATTTTCCCAGCTCCGTGATCGTCAGTGATTTCCGTGTAATCGGGCTTCGTCATCGCAATTAGAAGCTGGAAAATGACTCTGGAGCGTGGCCTAATAAGAACTTGGCAGATGCTTCCCTCGTCGGCATTGTTAATGCTCTGGAGCTCTCGAAAGCCTCCGCCAGGACGTTCACACCAGCCTGATGGAGGCGGGGAAAGATGGAGGGCGAATAATGTTCCATTGTGTGGACCTATGACATTTGGGTTATCCACTCATTCGTCGGTGGACTCGAGTTGTTTCCTAGACGGCTCAGACTCCTACGTCTCCTCCCTTTCTGCCCACTCTCAGTGGGGACGTTGCTTTCTACATCACTGAGAGAAGAGAACCCACCAGAGGAAAACCTTCCCAGACTCCTCCCCACCCATCTACCTCTTGCCTCCTCCCACTACTCGGTGTATCAGTTATCTACCGCTGCGTAACAAAAAATCCCTCTATGACATCCATGGATTCTGTAGGTCAGGAATTTGAGCAAGGCACAGCGAGGGCAGCTTGTCTCTGCGCCCCGATATCTGGGGCCTCGGCTGGCTAGAGTGGCAGACCTGGGAGGCAACTCCCTGCTGGGAGCCGGAAACAGCTGGAGGAATCTTCACTACGTCCGGGAGTTGGTGCCGGCAGCTGGTGGCCGGGACCTCAGCTGGGCTGACGGCTGCCATACCTTTATGGGACCTCCCGGCGTGGGCTCCTTGATCATCCGCACAGCCAAGTGGCTGGGTTCCAGGAGCGGGTGCCCTAAAAGCAAGTGGGAGATACCTGGTCCTCGGAAGCCTCACCTCCACTCGCTTTACTGGTCTGCGTAGACACGAAGTTTTGCCCAGTGTCAAGGGCGAGGGAACGTACCCTCACACAAAACACCCTCAGCGGGAGTGGGGGGGGGGTGGGACGCGGCGCCCGGGTGGCTCAGCCGGTTAAGCATCCGTCTCCCGGTTTGGGTTCAGGTCGTGATCTCAAGGTTCATGACTTCGAGCCCCATGTCGGCCCCACGCTGCCAGTGTAGAGCCTGCTTGGGATTCTCTCTCTCTCTTCTTGTCTCCCTGCCCCTCCCCCACTCACGCTGTCTCTGTCTCTCTCAAAAGAAACACATACGCTTAAAAAAAAACCACAGTGGGAGGCACGTCGAGGTCGCACTGTAAGAGCGTGTGGGATGGGAGAGATCGTTGTGTCTATCTTTGGCAAACGCTGTGGCCGCCCTTGAGCCTGGGGACCCTTCCTGTTTTGCCTAGATATGGACAACATTCCAGCCGGGCTCCTCTCTCTCCTCCGCTTCTCCTCTGGCATCTAGGAATCTAGCTCACCCCCACCAGCACTCAAAACGGTTTGATCTTCTCTGACCTTTCTATTAAAAAAAAAAAAAAATACTGATCCGAGCGCTTGGGTGGCTCAGTGGGCGAAGCGTCTGACTCTTGATTTCGGCTCAGGTCACGATCTCACGGTTCACGAGTTCGAGCCCCACATCGGGCTCTCTGTCGGCAGTCTACTTGGGATACTCTGTGTGTGTCTCTCTCTCTCTATCAAAATTAAATAAATAGGGGCGCCTGGGGGGTTCAGTCAGGTAAGCGTCCAACTTCAGCTCAGGTCATGATCTCACGGTCGTGAATTCGAGCCCCGCGTCGGGCTCTGTGCTGACCGCTCGGAGCCTGGAGCCTGCTTCGGATTCTGTGACTCCCTCTCTCTCTGCCCCTGCCCCGCTCACAGTCTCTCTCTCTCTCTCTTAAAAATAAATAAACATTAAAAACCATTTTTTAATAAATAAGTAAACGTTAAAAAATACGGACTCCCCAGCCCCCTCCATTATATCCTCAGCCCTTAGGACAGTGCCTGGCGCATAGTAGGCGCCTAGTGAATATCCTTTGAGCAACATTTTGAGTGAAACTGGTAATAAGAGTTGCCTCCGGGAAGGGGACCTGCGTGGGCAGCAGATATCGTTTAAAAGATTGTGAGCTGCCGGCACCCAACCTGAAAGGTACTCCCCCCCCCCCCCCCCCGCCGCTTTGAAAATCCTAAAAATGGAATACTTTTCCCTTTAGGCCTTTCGAACCTTCTGAGTTACACAGTCTGACTACATCTTACCCATTGACGTGAATAGATTGTATTATTTTTTAAATCTTATTTTTAATGCTTTCACTTTCGAGAGAGAGAGAGACAGAGACAGAGCACGAGCAGGGGAGGGGCAGAGAGAGAGAGGGAGACACAGAATCGGAAGCGGGCTCCAGGCTCCGAGCTGTCAGCCCAGAGCCCCACACGGGGCTTGAACCCACGAATCGCGAGATCATGGGCTGAGCCTAAGTCAGACGCTGAACTGATGGAGCCCCCCAGGCGCCCTATATATCGTATTTATTTATTTATTTACTTATTTATTTACATCTTTATTTTTTTATTTTTTTTTTTTTAATTTTTTTTTCAACGTTTTTTATTTATTTTTGGGACAGAGAGAGACAGAGCATGAACGGGGAGGGGCAGAGAGAGAGGGAGACACAGAATCGGAAACAGGCTCCAGGCTCCGAGCCATCGGCCCAGAGCCCGACGCGGGGCTCGAACTCACGGACCGCGAGATCGTGACCTGGCTGAAGTCGGACGCTTAACCGACTGCGCCACCCAGGCGCCCCTACATCTTTATTTTTGAGAGAGAGAGAGAGAGATACAGAGTGAGAGCGGGGGAGGGGCAGAGAAAGAGAGGGGGACACAGAATCCGAAACGGGCTCCAGGCTCCGAGCGGTCAGCACAGAGCCCGATGCGGGGCTCGAACCCACAGACCGCGAGATCATGACCTGAGCCGAACCCGGACGCTCAACCGACTGAACCACCCAGGTGCCCCAATATTGTATTATTTTTAAAAATTACCCCAGCATGGGGTGCCTGGCGCGGGGTGGGGTGGGGGGGCTCCTTCGGTTAAGCGTCCAGCTTGGCCTCGGGTCTGATCGCGTGGTTGGAGAGTTCGAGCCCCACATCGAGCTCTGCACTGACAGTGCAGAGCCTGCCTGGGGTTCTCTCTCTCTCTCTCTCTTTCTCTCAAAATAAATAAACTGAAAAAGAAAAGGAAGAAAAAAAAAAGATTCGCTCAGCCTCTGGCCCCAAATGAGTCAGCAACTAAAAATCGCGTGCTGTCACTGGGGTGGGACCCCCCGCCTTTCAACCCTGCCTTTCAACCCTGCCTTTCATTCTCCTTCCCTGAACACCGACGCCTGGGAATCTCTGTCTCCTCTGAGCCTCCCCACGCTGGCCCGGCCTAAGGGCAGCCCTAGAAGTGTTTGATCCGACCACTTCAGAGCCTTCACCTTGGACGGCAGCCCATCAGAGGCCCCTGGCCTTGTTGGGAATCCTCCCCAGAGGAGCCTTTGAGGATGGGATGGAAGGCAGTAGCCGGATGGGGCGCTCAGGAATGCAGGCCTGGGTCAGGAAGAGGCAAGGCTGAGGGGAGACAGGGAGGCAGCCAAGGTCAGCCTCCCGGGGCGTTTACTGATGAAGTTTCCGGGTGAAGGCGGGGGGCGCGGGGTCCGGAGCTGACGGCCAAGAGAGGATTCCTGAAGACGTCTTTGGTGCAAACAGGGGATTTTATTAAAGCCTGGGGACAGGACCCCGTGGGCGGGGAGAGCTACTCTGGGGTCGTGACAGGTAACTCGTCTATCCCCTCGGGTTGGGAGGGGATCAGGGATAGAGGAAGTCTCTCAGGTATTTTGGAAGCAAGGTTTCCAGGACCTTGAGGGGCTATGTTAGGAAAACGCCATTGATTACCGTTTAGTAAAACCTCAGTCGTCTGACCCTTCAGATGGATATCAGGGGCCATAAACTGGGAGTATCTTGGGGGAGTGGACATAAAGGAAGTTTCCAAAGGCATTTTTCCACGTTCAAGTGGACTCACGGGATCCTGGCGGGGGCGGGGGGGGGGGTCAGGATGATGTTAAGCCAATGAGAAGGAAAAACCAGCATAATCAAAATTCCCTTGCCATTACCCGTATGGCTTCTGTCATCTCGCTTCCCTCCTAGGCCAGCCAGCCGCCAGGAAGCAGAGCTGGATTAGTCCCGCCCACCTGACCCGGAAGCTGAGCCTTTGGAGGTGACCACCAAGGCTCCCTTTTGCCCCCAGCGAAGTGTCATCATCGAGGCAGCCGAGCCCCTGGGGGGAGGGCGCTCTGCCCGTGTCAAGGACGTGCCAATGGGCTGGAGGCAGTAAGGGGACGTAATTCTTCATTTGCCTTAGTTTCCCCCATCTCCGCGGCAAGCACTTAAACCCCTTTCCTTTGTTCGTGGGGAGCCCCGGGGGTGTCCGGGGAATATCACACGGATTCCGCCTGGGGGAGGGGCTGCTGCTGGCCTGTGCTGTGCCCTCAGCTTGCTCCATGCGCCCTCGTCATTTACCGAGCAACTGCTGTGTACCCAGGTATGTGCTGGACAGGGCTGGGGACCCATGGTGATCAGTCCTACCCCGGGCATTGCAGGAGACAGGCCGATGACTAGAGAGTGACAAGCCCGGGTTGAACAGGATCGGGATGGGGGCACCTGATGCAGCCAAGGAGGGCTTCCCGGAGGAGGGGATGCTACCAAGCTCCTGACAGAGTCGATGACTCCCATGGAGACCTGTCTTTTCAGCTGCATCTGATGACACTTTTCCCTCGTTCCCTTCAATCCGGCCGCACTGGCCTTCTTCCTGATTCCTGAACTCTCTGGGCTCATTCCCAGCCTCTGGGCCATTGCGCTCGCTGTTCCCTCCGCCTGCTTCTCCCTTCCCACTTCCTCACCAGGAGGGCACCTTCTCAGTCAGATCGCAGACCAATTATTCTCGCAGGATTTAACTTAAAAAAAAAACAACAACAAAAAACCAACAAAAACCCTGTTCCTACTTCCACGGACTCCTTTTTTTTTGTCTGCCGAGGCCTCCCTTCACCCCCCAGCTCCCTGATCCCTGGCCGGGTGCCTGACAAAGAGTTGACGCCTGTCAGATCATTGTCACGTGGAGGAAGGAAGCTGACCTCTCCCTCTGGGGGTGCAACTCAGTCCGGTGCTCCTGCCCTTATAGATGGGGTATGAAGGATTCAGAGTTGCTGTTGTTGTTTTAAAGGTTTATATATTTTTGAGAGAGAGGGAGAGAGAGAGACAGAGCATGAGCAGGGGAGGGGCAGAGAGAGAGAGGGAGACACAGACTCCGAAGCAGGCTCCAGGCTCTGAGCTGTCGGCACAGAGCCTGAGGCGGGGCTCGAACCCCCAAACCGCGAGATCGTGACCCGAGCCGAAGTGGGACGCTCCACCGACTGAGCCACCCGGGCGCCCCAAGGATTCGCAGCTTTGATCCCCTGGACAGTTGGAGGCGGTGGGTCTTATCGGGATCCTTTGGTGCGGGGACGGAGGTGGCCAAAGTGCCTTTTGGGGAGGCCCTGCGGCTGGCTTGCAGAGGCCAGGCCAAGAGGGCCGGGTCTGAGGGACAAGCCTCACCTCCCAGCGCCCCTAAGGGCTTCGTGCAGAACATTCCGTGGCGGGACCTTCTGGAACAGGCGATGAGGGCTTGGCAGCCCTGTCCAGTCCCCGCTCTCGGGTCACTGCCCCAGCCTCCTCGCAGCCCGCGCTCACCCTCCTCCATCCCTGTTCCCCACAGCAGCCCGAGGCAGTACTTTTTATAGAACACTTGAAAAAAATGTTAATAGGTAATTAAAGACACAGATCTCTAAAAGCACAGGAGGGGGATGCAGTGAAAGCCTTCCCTTCCCCCCTGGGGCCCCTCCGGGTGTGGGGGGGGGCTGGGGCCACCAGTTTCTTGGGTTTTTTCCCAGAGATAGTCGATCATATGTAAGTAAATACAGCTGGTGAAATGCTATGGAGGTAATTCACATGATCCTGCCCCCCCTTTTTTTTTAAAGTAAGGGTACATTCAGGGGCGCCTGGCTGGCTCAGTCGCTGGAGCCGGTGACTCTCGATCTCGGGGTTGTGAGTTCGAGCCCCACGTTGGTCATACAGCCTCCTTAAAAAAAAAAAAAAAAGAATATATTCACTTATTCAACACTTGCGTATTGAGCGCCTACTGTATGCCGGGTACCGTTCTAGGCCCTGGGGCTCCAGCGGAAAAGGGAGTTGACATTCCAAGTGGGGAAGACAGTAGATCCACAAAGTAAGTACATGTTAACATTACGTAGTGGGTCGGATGTTGGGAGTTGGGGTCCCTGGATGGCTTGGTCCTTAAGGGTTCGACTCTTGGTTTCTGCTCAGGTCAGGAGCTCACGGTTCCTGAGATCGAGCCCTCCCCCCCGCCCCCACGCGGGGGATTCTCTTCCTCTCTCTGTGCCCCTCACGCGTGTTTGTGTGAGTATGCTTTTTCTCAAAATAAACTTCGGTACTCGATCTCAAGTAGCTATCTCTCAATGGGCTGTGGGGTTATGAGGAAATTCGATCTCATCTACCTTTCTTTCTGCCTTTGTTTCCCATATCCGTGGTTATCTGGGGGCAGGGGTGCAAACAGCGGCGGGGGGACAGCACGTGCAAAGGCCCTGAGGTAGGAGCCTGAAGCGTTCCACATCCGGAAAGGAGCCGCGAAGCTGAAGAGCGGGGCTCACTCTTCGGCGAGAAGACTGAGGCCCAGACACGGCCTTGTAGCGACTTGTCTGAAAGTTGGCTTTCTCTTTCTCATCTGGGAGATGTCTCCCTGGTGTGCTGGGGCTGGCTTGTAACCGTCTGGGAGAGCTGATTGCCAAACTTTCGGGAATTTTGCAAGCCCGTCGTTAAACTCGGCCAGTTGCTGGAAATGAAATGATGTGCACTCGCGATGAAATAAATTACATTAAACACAAAGACGATCGGTGGTCAACATGTGTCGCTCCGTAACGAGGAGGCTAATCTCTGCTCCAGAGATTATTTATGTCTTTCTTGTCCGCACGGTAGAAACACTCCCTAACGTGTGGGCCATTGGTTTCTGTGGTTTTGCTTTAAGTAGTTCGCGCCCAGCCTGGAGCCCCACCCGGGGCTTGAACTCACAAGCCTGAGATCAAGGCCTGAGCTGAGATCCAGAGCTGGATGCTTAACCGGGGCTACTGTGTATTTCTTCCGATCTCCGCTTTCGACAAGGTCATATTCGAAACCGGTAACCTGCAAATCAGGGCTGTTTCCTCCCCCAAAGAGCCAGTGGTTAACTATTTGCCAGCTCGCCGTTGTAATGCAAAGAGATTAGGCTCTTTTTCCTTTTTTTCCTGTAAAGTTGTGTACTATTTTTTTTTTAATGTATATTTATTTTTGAGAGAGAGAGACAGAGAGAGAGAGAGCAGGAGCAGAGGAGGGGCAGAGAGAGAGGGAGACACAGAATCCCAAGCGGGCTCCAGGCTCTGAGCCGTCAGCACAGGGCCCGACGCGGGGCTCGAACTCACGAACCGTGAGATCATGACCTGGGCCGAAGTCGAACGCGTAACCAACCGAGTTACCTGTCACCCAGGTGCCCCTGAGGCTTAAACTCTTGGATGGCTCTGGCTGCCTGATTCTCCCAAGGCCCCGGTCCTTCAGCGTTGGGGCCTGTCCCTCTGTCTTGTGACAGGAAGGTTGTTGCATCACGACCCCACCGATGATGGGGTTTTGGGGTGATGGTGGGGTTCGGAGCCGACAGCCAAGAAAGAATTCTTGAAGACGTCTTTGGTGCAAACAGGGGATTTTATTAAAGCCCGGGGACAGGACCCCGTGGGCGGGGAGAGCTACTCTGGGGTCGTGACAGGTAACTGATTCTATCCCCTCAGGTTGGGAGGGGATCAGGGATAGAGGAAGTCTCTCAGGTATTTCGGAAGCAAGGTTTCCAGGACTTTGAGGGGCTCGCCGGGTTAGGAAAACGTCATTGATTACCGTTTAGTAAAACCTCAGTCGTCTGACCCTTCAGATGGCTATCAGGGGCCGTCAGCTGGGAGTATGATTGCCAACACATATCCTGGGGGAGTGGACATAAAGGAAGTTTCCAAAGAAGTTTCCAAAGGCATTTTGCTACGTTCAAGTGGACTCACGGGATCCTGGGGGGGTCAGGATAATATTAAGCTAAGATTCTCTTTTGTCCCCCCGCAAAGTGTCCTCATCGAGGCAGCTGAGCTCCTAGAAGGAGGTCATTCTGCCCGTTTCAAGGATGTGCCAATGGGCTGGAGGCAGTAAGGCAATTTAACTCTTCATTTGCCTTAGTTTCCCAGGTCACCATGGCAAGCACTGAAACCCCTTTCGTTTGTTCTCGGGGAGCCCGGGGGTGTCCAAAGAATATCACACGGATCCCACCTGGGGGCGGGAGGGGTACTCCTTGTATTTTGCCCTCAGCCTGCGTTATGCTCCCTCATGACCATGACCCCTTGTAAATCGCACATTCCAAGCCACCTTGATAACCTGCTGTCTGTCCCCTGAAATGGGCCGTGTTCCCACCCGCTCTTGTTTTCTGCTGCCTTCCCCTTCTCCGGGAGCTTACCCCCAGAGCCCTAGAGCCGACCGACTCTTACGGGATCGCTTCGGTCCCTTTCTACGTCAGGGGCCTGAGATCCTTATTGCCTCCGTCTTCTGCAAAATCAGAAACGGGTCGGCCCATCGGAGTGAAAAGTTGTCCAGCTGGCTGGCTTCAGGCGTAGCTGGCTTCAGGGGGATCGAACGATGCCACGAGGCCCATCTCGACCCGTCAGTTCTGTTCTCTTCCGCGCTGGCACCCTTTAGGAGTCCCCCCTCGTGGTCACAGGAGGCGAGGGGCTGGCGGCGGTGACAAGGTTCCCGGCAGCGAGAGGAGCCCGGTGTGGGGTGTGCCCGCCCCGCTGCTAGAACCCAGATCCTGGCAGAGCCCCGGAAACGATCCGTAGCTACCGATCGCTCTTCGGGCCTGACTCCCAAGACGGGAGGAGTTCTTGCCCACTTGCGAAATTCCTCGGGCGAGAGGCTGAGGGGGAGCACCTGCCTCGGCTCTGGAGGTAGAAATCCCGCGTTTGGATCCTGCCTGTTCTTTGGTGTGATGAAAACTGGGTTGGAACCGGGTAGTGCTGATGGCCACACCGTGAGTGTGTTCAACGCCATTGGATTGTACTCTTTCGAATGATTAAAAGAGTCCAGGGGCGCCTGGGTGGCTCAGTCGGTTGAGCGTCCAACTTCAGCTCAGGTCACGATCTCGCGGTCCGTGAGTTCGAGCCCCCGCGTCGGGCTCTGTGCTGACAGCTCAGAGCCTGGAGCCCGTTTCAGATTCTGTGTCTCCCTCTCTCTCTCTGCCCCTCCCCCGTTCATGCTCTGTCTCTCTCTGTCTCAAAAATAAATAAACGTTAAAAAAAAAGAGTCCACAACATGTTACGTATATTTAAAAAAAAATTTTTTTTAATGTGTACTTATTTTTTGAGAGAGAGAGAGAGCGAGCGTGAGCAGGGGAGGGGCAGAAGGGGAGACGCAGAATCCGAAGCAGGCTCCAGGCGGTCAGCTCGGGGCCCGACGCGGGGCTCGAACCCCCAAGCTAGTGAGATCAGTAACCTGAGCCGAAGTCGGACGCTTAACTGACTAAGCCACCCAGGCGCCCCTCAGGTTATGTCCACGGCGTGAAAAGTAAGAAGGCCAAAGATGCTAAGAATAATAATCCGATAGAATATAAAGTAAAAGGAGAAGGAAAAAGGTCTCGGTGCGGCCACTCACCGGCTGCGTGAACCCTGGGCGGGGCCGGCCGCCTCTCTGTACCTCTGTTTACGGGACTGTCACAATAAGGATAATTTTGGCGGCTTGTTGAGAGGTTCAAACAGGTTAAGACATGTGCCGTCCCGGAAGCACCCAGGATTTGGTAAGGGTTCAATGGTTGGTAATAATTACATCAAACTACGGGTTGCTAATTGAAAGAAGTCCAATGTCAAATTCACTATCATGGTCTGGTCGGGCTGCTTTACCAAAATGCCGCAGACCGGATGGCTCGTCAACGATAGAAATTTATGGCTCGCTGTTCTAGAGGCTGGAAGTCGGAGATCGGGGTGCCTGATGGGATGGCGTGGGCAGGTGGGGGCCCCGTTCTGGTAACAGACTCGTCGCCTCGCCTGGCAGAAGGGGCGACGATGCTTTTGGGAGCCTCTTTTTTTTTTTTTTTTTTTTTAACTTTTTTTGAGAGAGAGAGAGAGAGAGAAAGGAGGGAGGTGCAGAGAGAGAGGGACGTGGAGAATCCCAAGCAGGCTCCACGCTGTCAGCACAGAGCCCAAAGTGCAGGGCTCGAACTCGCAGACTGTGAGGTCATGACCTGAGCCGAAATCAAGAGTCGGACGCTCAGCCCACTGAGCCGGGCGCCCCTGCGCGGGGTTAGGGTTTCTACATATAAACTTGGGGGTGACACACACACTCAGACCGTCGCGACCACCTACTGTGCGGTTCCGTTTGTGCGAACGATCCCCAGAAGAGGCAAATCCACAGAAACAGAACGCGGATTACTGGTGTTGGCACCTGGGGGCAGGGATGGGGAGTCACTGCTTAATGGGCACGGGTTTCCTCGGCAGGGGCTGGGGGAGGTGACAAAAATGATTTGGAACTAGACAGAGGTGGTGGTTGCACAACACTGGCATTGTACTGAATGGCGCTGAATTGTTTGCTTGAAAACGGTTGATTTTCATGTTGTGTCGGTTTCACCCCCCCCAAAAAAAAACTTTTTTAAATGTATATTTATTTTAAAAATTCTATGTTTCTTTATTTTTGAGAGCGACAGAGACAGAGTGTGAGCAAGGGGAGGGGCAGAGAGAGAGGGAGACACAGAATCGGAAGCAGGCTCCAGGCTCTGAGCCACCAGCCAGAGCCTGACGCGGGGCTCGAACTCACGGACCGCGAGATCGTGACCTGAGCCGAAGTCGGACGCTTCACCGACTGAGCCAGCCGGGCGCCCCTTATTTATTTATTTTTTAAATACGTATTTTTTTTTTTTTAACTTGGTGCCTTGGGGTAAAAAAATAAAATGGATGGAAGGTATCTTGATGTCCTTCTCAGACTTCTCTGGCTATTCTGGATGTTCGTGCCCTCCGCTCTTCCCGGCCTGATACCCCATCTCCATCCCCGGTGACGGCTTCTCTGGCTTGGCCAGTAATGCCCTGGGGGACTTTGTGACTCGGTTTCCTTGTCTGTACCACGAGGGGATCGGACCCACTGGTCTCTAATGGGCCCTCAAATGGTAACTGAGCATTACTTGAGGTCAAGGTGGCAACATCTTTCACAGTCCTCCCCACCCCACAACCCCGGCGGGGGGGGGGGGGGGGGACTTTGCCCAGAGCCTGTTGATCAGAACTCAGATGAACTCAGATGCCCCGTCACCTCAAGCTCCAGTGCAAATCCTGACCCTCCTTAAAGCCAGGTCACTGGCCTCACACTCTTCTCAGAAAGTAAAGCGGTAGCTCTTTGGACGTTTCTCCGGGGACCCAGCTGGCCAGCCGCACAGGTGGGGAGAGCACTTGATACTCAGGGGCTGCCCTAGCCTCAGGGGGCTGGAGGTGACAAAAACTCCAGACTCACGACGTCCTGGTCCTTCGCGCCGGCTGCCTTCAGAGATGACACCCACATAGTCACCGTGAACAGGCTGCGTGATCATTTACCCTTTGAATTAGCTCCTGACGAGGCCATGTTCCTTTTTTTTTAATTTGTTTTTTTTTTTTTACATTTATTTTATTTTTGAGAGCGGGGGGGGGGGGAAGGGCAGAGAGAGAGGGAGGCACAGAATCGGAAGCAGCCTCCAGGCTCCGAGCGGTCAGCACGGAGCCCGACGCGGGGCTCGAACCCCCAAGCTGTGAGATCATGACCTGAGCCGAAGTGGGCCGCCCAACCAAATGAGCCACCCAGGTGTCCCAAGGCCATGTTCCTTTGGATTCGCCTCAGACGCCCCCCCGCCCCCAGGGGGGTATGGCTTGGGGAACGTCTGACCAGGGATCTCTAAAGGGAAAAGCTAGGGGCGCCTGGGTGGCTCAGTCCGTTAAGCGTCTGACTTCGGCTCAGGTCACGATCTCGCGGTCCGCGAGTTCGAGCCCCTCGTCGGGCTCTGGGCTGACAGCTCAGAGCCTGGAGCCTGCTTCCGATTCTGTGTTTCCCTCTCTCTCTGCCCCTCCCCCGTTCATGCTGTGTCTCTCTGTGTCTCAAAAATAAATAAACGTTAAAAAAAATAAATAAAGGGAAAAGCTAATAATCTGATATATTGATAGACTAATCCGCCATATACTGACCTCTTATCACATGGCCAAAGCCTATCTTTTGCAGCCACCTGGTTTTATTTAATTCTCCTGCCACCCTGGGGGTAAATATGACTTTCATCTTGCTTCAGAGCTGAGGACATGAGACTCAGAGGTAGAATCCCTAGCCCAAGGTCAGCTAAGAAGTGGGAGGGCCCCTGTCGCTGCCCCGTACCCTTGACCCCACACCCTTGACCATTATCCTATCCTGACTCCCTGAAAGCATCCAATGTCTTTCCATCCAGGTCACCCAAGCTCTGAGGCAGCGGTGGGGTCCCGGGGCAGGCCTGGGAGTGGTGGTAGGGGGCAGCTGGCCTGGGAACCAGCTCCCAGGACCTTAACTGGGTGTGGGGAGAAGTAAGGAGGGCAGCACCCTCTCTCTGGGCCTTAAAGGCCCAGAAACCCGAGAGTTACTGTTGCACCACAAGCCGCAGAGACCTGACAGACTGCAGCTGGGCGGGGGCGGGGCAGAGCAGCCCAGACAAGCCGGCTCTTAAATAAATAACTAGAAAGGTAGGAAGGGAAGGTCTGGGCGAGTCTCAGGGCCCCAGGCTGCGGCTTCCCAGGCAGGCCTGGATGCCTGAAGGCCCCGAGTCTTTTGGCTCCCGTGTACCCAAGTGTCCTGCCTCCTTCCTTTCCTTCCCGTTTCTGAAAGAGTCAGACCACATTCCCAGAGCCCCTACTGTGCGCCCTGGCCCCGTGCAGGGCAATGTGGGGGACTCGGCGGTGAAGACGCCCCCACCCTCCAGCCCAATGGAGGGGACAGACCTATCCCCAGACAGTGACCATCCAGAGTGGGCAGGGCTGGGATGGGAGACTCGAGGGACTGGAGGAGCTTGGAGGGACACGTGACCCAGACTGAGGGTCTGGAGGACACAGGGGATCCCTGGGTTGGCATGAGAAAATCTTGGCTAAAAGCAAAGAGAAGTTTGTGTGAGAAAAAGATGGGGAGACGATTGGGTAGGGGGCCGCAGACCAGTGTTTTTCAAAGTGTTTCCGATTTGGGGCGCCTGAGTGGCTCCGTCGGTAGAGCGTCCGACTTCGGCTCAGGTCACCATCTCACGGTTCGTGGGTTCGAGCCCCGCGTCGGGCTCTGTGCTGATGGCTCAGAGCCTGGAGCCTGCTTCGGATTCTGTGTCTCCCTCTCTCTCTGCCCCTCCCCTGCTTGCACTCTCTGTCTCTCTCTCTCTCTCAAAAATAAGTAAAACATTAAAAAATTTTTTCAGGGGCACCTGGGTGGCTCAGTCAGTTAAGCGTCCGACTTCGGCTCAGGTCACGATCTCGCGGTCCGTGGGTTCGAGCCCCGCGTCGGGCTCTGGGCTGATGGCTCAGAGCCTGGAGCCTGCTTCGGATTCTGTGTCTCCCTCTCTCTCTGCCCCTCCCCTGCTTGCACTCTCTGTCTCTCTCTCTCTCTCAAAAATAAGTAAAACAGGGGCGCCTGGGTGGCGCAGTCGGTTAAGCGTCCGACTTCAGCCAGGTCACGATCTCGCGGTTCGTGAGTTTGAGCCCCGCGTCGGGCTCTGGGCTGATGGCTCGGAGCCTGGGGCCTGTTTCCGATTCTGTGTCTCCCTCTCTCTCTGCCCCTCCCCCGTTCATGCTCTGTCTCTCTCTGTCCCAAAAATAAATAAAAAACGTTGAAAAAAAAAATTAAAAAAAAAAATAAGTAAAACATTAAAAAATTTTTTCAGGGGCACCTGGGTGGCTCAGTCAGTTAAGCGTCCGACTTCGGCTCAGGTCACGATCTCGCGGTCCGTGAGTTCGAGCCCCGCGTCGGGCTCTGTGCTGACCGCTCGGAGCCTGGAGCCTGTTTCGGATTCTGTGTCTCCCTCTCTCTGATCCTCCCCTGTTCATGCTCTGTCTCTGTCTCAAAAATAAATAAACGTTAAAAAAATTTTTTTTTAAATTTTTTCAAAGTGTGTCCAATTTACCTCACTTGATGCACAACAGAATTCATATTTTATCGGCAACACAGTATGTGTGTGAACAGGTGCGCGCCCACAGTTAAGTTAAAATACCAGGAAACCATAATTATTTTTACACATGCTCTGATTGACTGCTTGAGACTCACTGTTTTATGCCTAGTAGGTTAACATCTGAGGTTGGAAAATACAGATCTGGAGGGGCGCCCGGGTGGCTCGGTCCCTTGAGCGGCCGACTTCGGCTCAGGTCAGGATTTCACGTTGCACGAGTTCGAGCCCTGCATGGGGCTCTCTGCTTTCAACACAGAGCCTTCTTCTGATCTTCTGTACCCCCCACCCCGCCCCTCCCCTGCTCACGCTCTCTCAAAAATAAATAACACATTAAAAAAAAGAAAGAAAGAAAGAAAATACAGATGTATAGACTGTGCTAAGAACCCCTAAGCACTCCCATCAAAGGAGTGCAATTCTAGAATCTTGAGGACCGGCCACTGATATTCTCGTTCTCTTCTTCTGGGGTTGTGGTAGGATTTTACTTCCTTCTGTTTTGCCTCAGGGCCGGGAATCTGTCTGTCAACATGCAACGGAAGCACATGATGTGGTTACTAAGACTCCCTGAGGACAGAGTGGAACCCCCTTGGCCACCCCTGTGACCGCAGCAGGACCCCGCTGCCTTTAAACCGAATTAAATGAATGATTTTGACTAAAGTCTTTTTTTTTTAAGACTTTGTTTTTTTAATGTGTATGTATTGAGATACATACACAATGAGAGAGAGAGAGAGAGAAAGAGAGAGCAGGAGAAGAGAGAGAAAAGGAGAGGGAGAATCCCAAGCAGGCGCCCTGATGTCAGCGCAGAGATGGGGCTCGATCTCACGAACCGTGAGAACCGTGAGATCACGACCCGAGTCGAAATCAAGAGCCAGACGCTCAACCGACGGAGCCACCCAGGCGCCCCAGGACTTTATTTTACACCCCATGTGGGGTTCGGACTCATGACCCCGAGATCAAGAGTCGCATGGTCTTCCGACTGAGCCAGCCAGGCGCCCCCGCCGGGCCTCATTTCTTGGCAGTTTCCAGATGGAACTCTTCTTAGTTTCATAAATTCCTCACTTCCAGGTCTTTCTGCCCGGGCTGTGTCCTCTGCCCTTCCCCTTTCCCTCCTTCCTTCGCTGGTCAGCTCTGACATCCTTCACAGTTCAGCTCAGATGCCCCCTCGTCCAGGAAGCTGTCCCTGGCCTCACTTCCCAGACTGAACTTCTCAGAAAAAGTTTGCCGAACACATGAATGCAAATCTGAGGGAGGAGCAGAGGCCGCATCCTCTGGGGGCTCCCGATCACAGGTCTGAGGGAGGTGGCGGATGCCCCCCCGAAGTCAACCAGGTCCCTCCAGCTGTCAGATACCCCGCCCTCTCACGGAGCCAAACAATACCCATTTCGAGGGCGGCAGACTGAGGCCAGGAAGGCCCTCCCTGCTCCGTGCGCGGTGCAGATGCCACACCGCTCCGCCCAGCGTCCTCCTGGCCCCTCTCACCTCCTTCCCAGAGCCCCAGGCCTTTTCTTTTCCAATGATGAAATTCCTGTCTGGGTGGGAGGCTTGGCGGAGGGGAAGGAAGGCTGGCTGGGACTAGTTGGTATACTTTTCTCTCCAAGCCTGAGGAGGGGAAGGGGTGGGGACGCTCCACTGGCCAATCCTGGACCAAACCCTCAAACCTTCCCCTCTTGGCCCAGACCCACCCCGTACTTCCCGAACGTTCGGGGCAACTTTGAGTTCCAGGGTCCCCTGAGTCCTGGAGACTCCTCCCCACCATCTTGCCTCCCCATCTGGCACCCCCCACACTTGAAATTCAAGAGCAGGGCCTGGGTGCAGGCTGGCCCTTGCCCATGTTGCCCAACCAGCCTGGGCCACGTCTCCATCCCCAGGGCCCTGCTCACCAGGAAGGCTGCCAGAAGCTTCCCTGCCTCCCCGCCCCCCCCGCCCCCCCCCCCCCCCCCCCCCAGCCTGGCCACCTGCAGCCGCCGCACCTGAAACTCAGCTGCCAGGTCCCACCTGCTTCCTCTCAGGCTCTGTTTGCCCAGTTGCCCCGACCCCCGAACGCTTCTTGGGTGGGGAGCACCAGCCTGGGCGTCTGTGTCCGAGGGAAGATATGGAAAAAGCCCCTTTCCACTTTGGCCTTAGCTAAAATGTTGATCTCAAGAGGTCATCCCAGCTTAGAATCCCATGAGGGCTGCAGTTGGCTGGCCACCGACCAGAGCACTTGGCGGACGTGACCTTGGTTGGTCCCTCCGTGATCTCTGAGGCCAGACGCCGCCGCTGCTGTCTCCGTTTGGCAGCTGGGTGAGCCCCAGCGCTCATGCTGAACCGCAAAGCCACGCTTTTCTCTCTGAAAGCAGCCACTCCGGGCAGCTTCTATGACACCCTGCAAGAGACCGTCAGTGCATTCGAGACAGAGGCGGGGAAATACTTGTTTTCCCCCACAGAAGGCGTGGGGCCCGGTCCTCTGCGCCTTCTCTCACCCCTCGTGTTTTCCTCTTCAACAATATTTCTGGACACCGGATTTATTTCTGAAGCCTGCCCTCCACCCAGGTCCCCATCTGTCTTGCCTTATTTGACGGCTCTTCTGTGTTCTGCTCTGTGGCTGTGGTTTGTTGACTGACTGAGGGAATGAATCGCTGGACAGACAGATGCCCAGCCGGAGAATTTGGACTTTGTCCCGAGGGAAGCCACTGGGGCCATTCAGAGGGTGGAGTGACTAAGTCAGGGCCACGCCTGGGAACATTCTGAGCTCTTCTCAAGTCTGGGGCTTTGCAGGTTCTGGTCCCTTTGCCCGGAATACCCTCTCCCTGGGCTTGGTCCAACTCTTTGCTATCCCAGCCGGGATGTCTCCTCCTCCGGGAAGCCTTCCCTGAGCCCCACGTTGCGTCAAGCATCCCTTCTGGGCTGCCCATCCCAGCCCTGCTCTCTCTGTCATCACCTTCTGGGGATGAGTGGTCTCCCCACTTGTCCTGTGAGTCCCCGCAGGACAGGGCCCTAGCACCATTCATCACAGAGCTTGACATTGTGCTCAGAATAGATGATGGTCCCTCGACAGAAATGCCTCTGCTTACGGGAGGAGCCACGTGCAGGGGTAGCCATAGTGTCCCATAGGGGTTGAGGGCGCAGCCTAGGGTCAGAGACACCCGCGATCAAATTCCCTGCCCAGGTAGGGGGTTTGGGCCAGAGCAAACCCCATTCCTCCATCAGCTCCCAAATCAGAAAAACCAGAGCTTGAGGTCTCGAGGATTAGTGGCGACAAGATAACGTCCGACAGCATTTCTAAGAGGGGCGGAAGCCTCTCTTCCTGCCGCCTCAGGGCTTTGCACCTGCCGGCGGCCGGATTCGAACCCATGCCTCGGTAGCTTTAGCGCCCACACTTTCTCGCGCACAGCCAAGCAGGAGCTGAGCAGGAGTTTGTTAAATGGAAATAACTTCAGCCTGTAAGAGTGAGAAGGGGGTGGGGGCTTTCTAAAGCAGTGGAGGAGGGAAGATTTGGGAACGCAGAGTGTCTGAGAAACACAAGGTAGGAGGTCCGCAAGGCCACACGTGCCTGGGGTGGCACGTGCTTCAGAGCCTGGGCAGATCTCAGCTCAGCCTGGCCCCACTGGCTGAGATCCCGCAGATGTGTTCTCAAAGACAGTTCTCAAAGCTCCTTCCCAAGTGGGTCTGGGTCTAGGGCTGGTGGTGACCAGGAGGGAGAACTCACCAGCAGCACCCGGAGCTGGTCGGAGCCCAGACCATATTTTTTTAGGGCTCTAAAATAAATAAACAACAACAAAAAAAATTAAGCAAAATGAAGTTTAAAAAGCGAATGGATGAATGGATAGGGAGATAAGTGGATAGAAATAATATAGACGAGATACTGACATCTATGCCTATAGTATAGATAATACACACGACGGAGAAATTTGATGAAATAATTGTAGATATGGATGTTCACCGCAAGATACTTTACAATGTTTTTGTATGTTTGACATTTCTCATAATAAAATGCGGGGGGAAATATTTGGTGAAAGCGTTTGTGAAATCATTAGCACATTAGAGTGGATTCTAATTTTCAACGAGTGAATTATGAATTGCATACCCAGGAGTGAGCGGATTACCACCCTAATATGGGAACTGCCGTTATTGATAAGCGTCGGGCTCTGAACTGGGAATATTTATTTTATTTTATTTAAAAAAATTTTTTTAATGTTTATTTTATTATTTTTGAGACAGAGAGAGACAGAGCATGAACGGGGGAGGGGCAGAGAGAGAGAGGGAAACACAGAATCCGAAGCAGGCTCCAGGCTCTGAGCCATCAGCCCAGAGCCCGACGCGGGGCTCGAACTCACGGACCGCGAGATCATGACCTGAGCCGAAGTCGGCCGCTTAACCGACTGAGCCACCCAGGCGCCCCTGGGAATATTTATTTTAAAACCGTGTTTTAAGATTTTATTTTTAGGTAATGTCTACACCCAACGTAGGGATCGAACCTACAACCCGGAGATCAAGAGTCGCAGGCAGGCTCCACCCACTGAGCCCGCCGGGCGCCCCGGGAACATTTTATTTGTTTTCCTTGTTAACATTATTGAATAAATAACTCCATCTAATTGAAATCTTAACGCCAATCATGGGTGGGATGAGCTTTTCCTAATCTGCATTTTACATTCGAGGAACTTGAGCTCCGAGAGGCGACGAAAGACTGAACTCAGGGCGGAGCCGTCGCAGCTGGGTTGAGCCACCTGCCGACCACTTGCACTTTCTAGAGACCCTCAAGCCAGGGAACTGCTGTAGGTTAACGGCCCCTACCTGCATCGCGATTCCTTTGGCGGGAAAAAAAAAAAAAAAAAAAGCCTCGCTCGTTAGGCCCCGCCCCAACAGGGCCCCGCCCCCGTCCCCGTCCCCCCAGTGTCCCCGCCCCTCGATAGAGAGTTTGTTAGTCTGCCTTCTACGTTTGATTGGCCCCACTCTGGCCTCAGCCCCACCTCTCGCTCGCAGAATGGCTCATTAAACACTGCCGCCAATCGGCGCCCGCCGTTCGCCGCCCGCCTTCTCAAGCCTCGCCCCTGCCCTTAATTCTCGCAGCTTCCGCCCTGCGGGCTCAGAGCCACGCGGCGCGCCCGCGAGCTGCCCCCGGGATCGGTGGCTGTTACCTCCCGGCGTCCCGGACCGCAGCCTTCCGCACTCAGGGGCTTGGATCTCCCCTCCCAGACGCAAAAGCCTAGCTTCCCTCTTCCTGGAGCTCTTGTCTCCCGTCCCCCAGGTTCAAGCTTCCCAGCCTCCGTTTCCAGGACCCCGGCGCCCCGGATCCCTGCCTCCCGGATCGGCGCTACCGGGACGTGGCCTCTTGAGGACCTCTGCCACTTGGACGCCTTCAGCCTTCCAGAGCCCAAGACCCCCTGTCCCAGCCTGATACACTCCTGTATTCCCATCCCTAGGGCCGAGAAACCCAGGGGTTTCGGGCGCAGGACACAACCTGGGAGAGCAGAGGAGCCTCGGCGCCCAGCTTCGGGATCTCAGACACTCCAGCTTCCACGAGCCAAGGAACCTCGGCGCCGTGAACTCCCAACTCCAAGGAACCCTCCAGAGTTCCAGCCTCCAGGCTGTGTTACAAAACTCTCCGTTCTAAGGAACGTCGGCGTTCCGGGAAGGAGCCCCCCAAGCGCTCGCAGCTTCCAGACGCCGCAGAACTCCGGGGGGCGTTCCAACATGGTGGCCGATCCCCCGCGCGGAGAGCCCAAGGGGTTCGAGGCGGCCGAGCCCACCGGGAACGGTGCCCCGACGTTGCTCCCTAAAGAGGACCCCGACCCGGCAGGAGGCCGCTGCTGCGGTTCCCGGGAGCGGGTGCGCCGCTGCCTTCGCGCCAACCTGCTGGTGCTGCTGACGGTGGCGGCCGTGGTGGCAGGCGTGGCGCTGGGGCTGGGGGTCTCGGGGGCCGGTGGCGCGCTAGCGCTGGGCCCCGCGCGCCTGGCGGCCTTCGCCTTCCCCGGCGAGCTGCTGCTGCGCCTGCTGAAGATGATCATCCTGCCGCTGGTGGTGTGCAGCCTGATCGGCGGCGCCTCCAGCCTGGACTCGAGCGCGCTCGGCCGCCTGGGCGCCTGGGCGCTGCTCTTTTTCCTGGTCACCACGCTGCTGGCGTCCGCGCTCGGCGTGGGCTTGGCGCTGGCCCTGCGGCCGGGGGCCACCTTCGCCGCCATCAACGCCTCGGTCGGCGCCACGGGCGCCGTGGAAGAGGAAGAGGCCCCCAGCAAGGAGGTCCTCGATTCGTTCCTGGATCTTGTGAGGTCAGACCCCGCCCGCCCGGTGGAAGTCGTCGAGGGGGGGGGGGCGGGGGCGGGGAAGCCACGTGGGGAGGGGACCCGTGTTAGGGATGGCCGGAGCGACCACGCGAACGCTAGAGGGTTTTGAGTCCTCCAGAGCCCGGACCCCCCCCCCCCCACCCCCCCGGCCCCAGGGCTGGATGGTGATGGTGTGGCCCTTTGAGGGTCAGAGTCCAGCGAGTGAGGACAGACCCCTGGGGAAGGAGGCTTCGAATGGGGGCGCCTGGGGACGTAACTGGGGACGCTGCAAGACGGTGATAAGACAAGGAAGTCTCGTAGAGGGAAGAAAGTAATGCTTGGGGAGTTTGTGGGGGAGGGAAGGGATACAGAGGGGAGAGGATTCTGGGGGGACTTGGGAGGGGATTTGGGGGCGCTCAGGGCCTCAGGATTTGAGTCCAGAGTCAGAGAGCTTGTGACCCCCGAGGAGTTCATAGGGGACCTGAGGAGATCTGAGTGACCTCTGCCAGGCCCTCTTCCCGGTCCCAGGGCTCCCCCATATTATGTGTCATCCCTGTTACCCGGACGCAGCCAGGTTTTTTTCTCAGCCTCCCTTCCCCGCCCGGGGCTGGGCCCTGGCAACTTCCCTTTTTACATCTTCCTGCTAAATCCTGCCATCTCCAAAGACTTTCCATTCCATTTCTCGCCCCCCCCCCCCAACACCAGGCGGCCCAGAAGCGGGGGCCAGCGGGACCGGCTAGAAAGAGAGCAGGCTCTTTGCCTTCTGATCTCTGCTCCCCCCACCCCCGCCCCATCCCAAGAATAGTTCTTCCCTTTTGAGGAGGGCAGACCCCTGGGTCCACATGGCCTTGCCTTTGGGACCTCCTGATTCAGTGTCTCCAGGTGGGTTGGGGACTTCCAGGAAGTAGGGGGGGGGAGGAAATGACGAGTCGCAGAACTGGGTTCTCCCAGCCTCTCGGGGGTTGGCGGGGGGGTATCAGCGCAGGCTGAGATGAGACTCTGGGGCCGGCTTGGTGTCCCAAAGCTGCAGTGGATGGTCGTCTCCTGGCCGGGCGAGATTAGCTGGGTCCTGGCCCAGCCCTGCCAGGCCTGGGTGGATACGGGCCTCCCGGGCCAAGGGCACACCCACTCGAGGGCTGTTGATGTGTATGTGTCCAGGCTCCCCCTGTGTGCCAAAATAGCAGTCACTCACACTTGGCCAGCCCCTCAGAGACTTTTCTGGAACGTTTCAGAACCACGCAGCTTTCTGGCCAATTGACGCGGAGCTGGACACAGGCCCTCGGACACCCAGCCACAGCTGTGGCCTCTCTCACACTGACGCGTGGCCTTACACCGGCTGTCACACGTGTGCTCACCCACGGTGTCCTAACCTCCCTTTACACGGCCGCTCGCGGATGCCACTGACCACAGCGGCACATCGAGCGTCCCCTAGGCACATATTGAAGAGCACGTGCACACCGACCCTGTCCCGCGAGTCCGAACCCTCACCCGTGCCCCCGAGTTGCTCACGTGTTGACATGAGAAACTGTCTAGGGACCCACAGCAACCGCCGTTCCCCCACTCACGTGGTGAGGAGTGGTTGGGACCTTCCAGCCAGCTGTCTGGGTTCCCTTTACTGTTTTTATGTTTAAGTACTCTTGTTCTTTTTTTTTTTTTTTTTTTTTTTTTTTTTAAGTACTCTTGTTCTTAATGTTTATATATTTTTGAGAGAGAGAGAGAGAGAGAGAGACAGAGCGCGAGCAGGGGAGGGGCAGAGAGAGAGAGGAAGACACAGAATCCGAAGCAGGCTCCGGGCTCCGAGCTGGCAGCACAGAGCCCGGCAATGCGGGTCTCGAACTCCCGAACCACGAGATCATGACCTGAGCCGAAGTTGGCCGCTCAAGTGACTTGAGCCATCCAGGCGCCCCTGCTTTTTTTTTTTTATTTTTTATTTTTAGAGAGAGAGCGCGCGAGGGTGGGGGAGAGGGACAGAGGGAGAGCGATTGAGAGAGAGAGAGAATCTCAAGCTTAGTGCGGAGTCTCAGGGTCGGCTCAGTCTCACAAACCATGAAATCCAGACCTGAACGGAAATCAAGAGTCGGATGCTCAACCGATTGAGCCACCCAGGCGCCCCACGGTTCCCTTTTCTAGAAAATGGGGATGACGGTGCGGATCCCTGAGCCAGGATCACACGAGTGGCTTTATATCAAGCATTGCAGGGACTGTGGACACTTCAGCCCTTCTTTTCTTCCCTCTCCGAGAGACGCAAGAGGGTCAGGGTCCCGCCGATCCCCTGACACGCCCAGTGGGGTTGAATGTGGGCTGCCGCGCACACACCGCCATCCCTTGTCACCCTCTCTCACTACCCCTTTTCCAATGCACCCCCGTCCCCTGCCTTTCTCAGCCCGGCCCCAGGGCTGCAGCGTTTCTCGGCCCTCCAGGAGGAAGTTGGCTGATGCAACACGCCCAGGGTATTAAGTTTGCTGCCCAGGGTGGAGCTGAGGCCCAGGTGACCCTGCCTTGGGAAGCCAGCATTCCTTACGGCCAGTCCACAATCCCTCGGGGCTGGCCGGCCACCCCACGGGGGCCCTGGGAGGCCAGCTCAGACTCCCCACACCCTGGAAAAGTGTGCAGGCCAGGGCTCAACTCTGCCTGACCAAGCCTGGCTGGGGCCTGGGGGCCAGTGGGGCCTCCCGAGTTTTTTCCCATCGCAAGAGGCCAACCCAGCTCCTCAGACCACCCCCCCCACCCCGTAAACCCCCCCCTGTGGTATTTAATAACACACCCCCCTCCCCCCCCCCCCCCCACCATGTCTGTCTCTGCAGAAATCTCTTCCCCTCCAACCTGGTGTCCGCAGCCTTCAGCTCAGTGAGTCCTTGGGGGTGTGTCCCGAGGGGTGGGGGGCGGGCAAGGAGGGGGAGAGCCAGTTGGAGCCCCTTGGTGCCAGCTCTACGGTGCTGCCTGGCCAAGGGCACATGCCCGCATATTTCTGAACGATCTCGCAGGGTCCTTGGGGAACCTCCTAAACCCATCCCGTGCCCCTCCTCGAGAAAGGAGCATGCGGGTTCTGAGCCCCTTCTGGGTTCTAATTCCAGCGGCGTGACCCCGGGCAACTGCCTTTTCCTCTCCGAGCCTCGGTTTCCGCCTCTGGAAAATGGGCGCCTGATAAGAAAACCCTGCCTCGGGGCGGTTGCTGGCGGGGATGAAAGGCGATGATGTTTAGGGGGCGCTTAGGGCAGGACAGGGTGGGGGAGCCTCCGTGGCCGTGGATACTGACTGTTCCCAACCCCACCTGCAGTACAGTACCGTCTATGAAAGCAGATGGATCAACGGAACCAAGGTGAAGGTGAGAGCAGGGGAAGGGATGGGGGGAGGAAGGGGTGCATCCCTTGGCCCGTTGTTGTGGGTTTTCCATTTTGCTCCCACCCCGGCCTTTGTTTGTCCCCTGTCTTCAGACATCTGGTGGTATTTGTTTTACACTCTCTGCAGCCTCTCCCCCGTTTCTGTCTCTTCTGGTACCTTCGTTTGGCCCCCTCTTCTCCCTCCCTGGTCCGGGCTTCTCTTTTGCCCGAATCCCATCCTGCCCTGGGATGATCTGCCCCCAGAGCCCCCCTCTCCTACCTACCCTCCTCCACTTGGCAGCCAGAGTGGTCTTTCCAAAGCACAAACCTGATGCTGTCTCTCCCCTGCCTGGAGCCCCTTTGGGCTCCCTAGTGCCCTCAGAAGAAAGCCCAGGCTTCTGGCCACAATCCCGGAGACCCTGCAGAATCGGGCTTCTGCCCGGCCGCCTACCCAGCTTCCTGTTCGGGCTCTGCCCGGCCTATTCCAGCCCCAGTTTCTTTCTGCTCTTCGAATGCCCGAGCTGCTGCCCTTTCCAGACTGTTGCGCATTGTTTCCTCTCTCTAGAACCTTCTACCGCCGCTCTTTACCTGGTTCATCCTCCTATTCTCCAGATCTCTGCCCCTTCCTCCACGAAGCCCTCCCTGATCCCCCTCCCCCCAACCAAGCCGGCAACCCCTTCAATTCCCACACTACCTTGGGTTTCCCTATTCCAACCATCGTGGGTGGTCCCTGATGACAGGTCTGTTTCCCCAGGACCTGGACCGTGAGCCTTGGGAGGAAGGGACCCAAGGAGCCATCTTGTCTGTGCTGGGTCCCAGCAGTGCCCAGAACAGGCCCTTAGTGACTGTGCAGGTTGACTGAGTTTCCTCCTCCCTTTCTGATCTGTTCCTCACCCAAAGGTGCCCGTTGGGGATGAGGTAGATAGTATGAACATCCTGGGCCTGGTGGTATTTGCCATTATCTTTGGCGTGGCCCTGCAGAAGCTGGGGCCCGAGGGAGAACTGCTTATCCGCTTCTTCAACTCCTTCAATGACGCCACCATGGTGCTGGTCTCCTGGATCATGTGGTAGGTGGGGGGAGTGGGGGCTGGGGATGTGGGATCGGGCGACCCTCCCTCTGCTGCTTGGAGCCGCCTGGCCTGGACCCGCACCCAGCGTTGACCGTCCCCTGGCTGTGTGACTTTGGGCAAGTGACTTACCCTCTCTGTGCCTCAGTTTCCTCATGATAACGTGAGGACAGTGCTGTATCCCATGGGAGCTAAGACTGACGGGGGCACCTTCCGGACCCTCCTGGCAAGTGACAAAAGGACGGCCAAGCCGTGGCCCCGGTTTAGCTAGTGCATCTCAGTTGCAGAGACTTAAATGTGATCGAATGTACAGGAGACGAGTGGCATGAGGTAAAAGTAAAGCGCTTACAAAGTGGGTTTTTTTTTTTAAATTATTTTGAGAGAGAGAGAGTGAGCTTGCGTGTCTGCATACACGTGCTAGCACAAGAGTGGGACAGGGGCAGAGAGAGGGAGAGCGAGAATCCCAAGCAGGTCCTGTGCTGACAGCACACAGCCTGACTCGGGGCTCGATCCCACGAATGGTGAGACCATGACCTGAGCCGAAATCAAGAGCCGGATGCTTAACCGACTGAGCCACCCAGGCGCCCCCCCCCCCCCGGGCAAATGTTTTAAAGGCCTAACACCTGCTGAGCATTTACTTAATGTTAGCTATGATTATTATTATCAGTTTTATTAAATGATCTCACATGTGCAGAGGCCTCTGGCTTCTACCTTCCCTGGATCGAGATCCAGGATCTCGAGATCGAGAAGGTGGGAAGTCAGGAGAGGGAGCAGGATTGCTGCATTTTTAACAAATCCCTCCGCTCCCCGCCCCCCCCCCTGCCCCACCCCATCCTGATTCTGGCGCAGGCGACATTTAAGAGGCTGCACAACCTCGTAAAGGCTCCTTGCCAGAGAGTCAGGGTGGTGGGTGGGTAAGAGCAGGCTCCAAGCCGCTTCCCGCCCGCGTGCCCTCTAACAAGTTACTTACCTGGCTGTGTCTCAGTTTCCCCATCTGGACAACGGGATTGACAGTTCCAGGCACAAATGAGTTAAAACGTGTAAAGTCCTGGGGCGCCTGGGCGGCTCCGAAGGTTGAGCGTCCGACTTCGGCTCAGGTCAGGATCTCACGGTCCGTGAGTTCGAGCCCCGCGTCAGGCTCTGTGCTGACAGCCCGGAGCCTGCTTCCGATTCTGTGTCTCCCTCTCTCTCTGCCCCTCTCTTGCTCGTGCTCTGTCTCCCTCGCTCTCAAAAATAAATAAACGGTAAACAAAACAAAAGAAAAAACGTGTAAAGTCCTTGGGGCACTGCCTGACCTATAGCGTGCCTCCGATCAACACTAATCTTTATCAAGTACGTCACTTGTATAACTTGGGGGCACATCCCACAGGCCAGAGCTTGGGCATTTGGCCAAACCTAGCTTTACAGGTGGCTGGGAAAGGCCACCTTTCTTCTGTTACCAAAGAGGGGAAGGGGTTTGAGGGACAACAAGCCGCAGTGATCAAACAGAGAGGCGGTCTTGGGAGGCTTCCTGGCTGGGAGGCACGAGCGCCCCTGGGATCTTTGCTCCGGGAAAGGGCGATAATAATTCCAGCAGAAGTTCATAGATCACTTATTGGGTACAAAAAGCTTTCAAGTCCTTTCATTAACGTGCGACATTCCTATGAGGCTGGTAGCATTAATGTCCCTGTTTGACGGACCTGTGAGATTTTAATTCAACCGTAGCTTCAAAAGACTAAAAGAGGGGCTCCCTCGTGGGATTGCGGTAAAGATTCAACCACTTTGTATCTATGGGTTGTTATCAAGACATGAACTGCGGACTGTTTATATTGCATGGACGTGGGGAGAGATTGAATCGGTTTAAATCATCCTAGCTACTATAACCACGAACCCAGAAAACGTAAATGCCTCACGCATGGGGTGGAGGGGTACGTGTTAAGTCCAAATCTTTTTTTTTTTTTTTTTTTTTTTTTAATTTATTTTTGGGACAGAGAGAGACAGAGCATGAACGGGGGAGGGGCAGAGAGAGAGGGAGACACAGAATCGGAAACAGGCTCCAGGCTCTGAGCTGTCAGCCCAGAGCCTGACGTGGGGCTCGAACTCACGGACCGCGAGATCGTGACCTGGCTGAAGTCGGACGCTTAACCGACTGCGCCACCCAGGCGCCCCATGTTAAGTCCAAATCTGGTTGGCGATTGTACTTCGGCTGGCAATAGAGGCTCCCAGGCTTCTTTGATCTCCCTCTGCTCTATTCTCTTCTTCTTTTTTTTTTTTTTAATGTTTGTTTTTGGGAGAGAAAAAACGTGAGGGGGGAGAGGCAGAGAGGGAGGGAAACACCAGTCTCTGAAGCAGGCTCCAGGCCCTGAGCTGTCAGCCGCGAGCCCGATGTGGGGCTCGAACTCATGAACTGAGAGATCATGACCTGAGCGGAAGTTGGGCGTGTAACTGACTGAGCCCCCTGCCCCCTGCCAGGCGCCCCTCCCCTCTGCCCTATTTTTTTTTTTTTTTTTTTCCCCTCTGCCCTATTTTTAAGGGGATGGAGCTTGGAGGATGGCAGGCAGGGAGGGTGCCAGAACTCAATCACACATGGATCTGGGTGTCTCCTGCCCGCGAGGGAGGCTGTGGTCGGGCTGCGCACTGAGCGCAAAGCCCGGCCCTGGGCGGGCACGTAGTCAGAGGCTGCAGTGGGTCTCCTGTGTAATTAGGTATGCCCCCGTGGGCATCTTGTTCCTGGTGGCTGGCAAGATCGTGGCAGTGGAGGACGTGGGGCTGCTCTTCACCAGTCTCGGCAAATACATCCTGTGCTGCCTGCTGGGCCACGCCATCCACGGGCTCCTGGTGCTGCCCCTCATCTACTTCCTCTTCACCCGCAAAAACCCCTACCGCTTCCTGTGGGGTATCGTGACACCGTTGGCCACTGCCTTCGGGACCTCTTCTAGGTATGGCCTTGGGGCAGACCAATGCAGGAGTTTTAAGCTAAGGGGCCCTAAGTGGACACCAGGTTTCTGGAGACCCTTGAAATTTCGTATCTGGGGACGTTGGATCTGGGTACAGGGGCCATACTTTAGTAAAGTCTCTCATAAGGTCCTGGAACCGACCCCCGCCACCCCCCCCCCCCCCCCCGCATTTGGAAAACCACTGACTGCTTAGAGATTCTTCTTCCCTTCCTGAAAACCTCTCCTCCTCCACAAGGCCTGGCCCTAGGGGGCAGTGGTCTAGTGCCGCCCCCTGGATCCAACCTCTGGGAGCTCTTTCCACCCTTTTCTAGGTATTTTGTCCACCTGTCCCCTCAGAACCTGGCTGTCCCCACAGCAGCAGCCCCAAGGGAGTAGTAATTCTTAGCCAAGGTCTATTATTGGTGGAGTCGGGGGGGGGGGGGGGGGGGGGAAGTGTGCTAGATAGAATTTAGGTTTCAATTTTTGTGTGTATTGTGAAGGAGAGCCGTCCATACCCTCCCAGGGGGTCGAGGCCTCACACAGGTTGGAATCCTGACATTCTACAGGATCCCCCCCCCTCCCCCCCCCCCCCCCCCCCCCCCCCCCCCCCCCCCCCCCCGCCTCTGGCTCTGGGAAGAGAAGGGCCGAGAACTGCAGAAGGCTGGGGGTGGCAAGGCGCGGGGCTGGCGGGGGCGGGGTCTAGGCTGGCGGGCGGAGCATGGGCTTGTGCTGATTGGCCAGCGCGGTCTGGGCGGGGCTTCGGCAGGGGGTGGGTCAAGTGCGCTAACTGACCTGCCGCCGCCGCTCAGCTCGGCCACGCTGCCGCTGATGATGAAGTGCGTGGAGGAGAGGAATGGTGTCGCCAAGCACATCAGCCGCTTCATCCTACCCATCGGTGCCACCGTCAACATGGATGGGGCGGCGCTCTTCCAGTGTGTGGCCGCAGTGTTCATCGCACAGCTCAACCAGCAACCCCTGGACTTTGTGAAGATCATCACCATCCTGTGAGTGTGGGGTGGCTGCAGCTAGGACCCCGGACCCACTTGACCCCTCCCCCGAGAATGGACAGAGGCCGGAGGGGGGCAGGGCTCCCGTGGCAGCTTCTCCCCCTACCGAGATCTTTCACTGACCGCCCTTCTCTTCCCCCAGGGTCACCGCCACCGCGTCCAGCGTGGGGGCCGCGGGCATTCCGGCTGGAGGTGTCCTCACTCTGGCCATCATCCTGGAGGCAGTCAACCTGCCAGTTCACGACATCTCCTTGATCCTGGCTGTGGACTGGCTAGTGTAAGTGTGGGTTTGGGGCTTCAGGGGCCCAAGGGGTACCCTGGGAAGGGAGATGAACAAGAGGGTCATCGAGAGCCTCCGAGGAGGAGAGGAGAGGAAGGAAGGAGTTCCAGAGGAAAGGGGATGGCATCTTGAGCGTTCTAATCAGAGGGAAAGAAGGGATCTTTGAGGTTCTTTTTTTTTTTCATGGTTATTTATTTATTTACTTGAGAGAGAGAGAGAGAGAGAATCCCAGGCAGGCCCCATGTTGTCGGTGCTGAGCCCCATGTGGAAATAGACCAATCTGTAGACTGTGGTTTAGCAGTTGCTAGGGGCTAGAGGGAGGAGGGAATGGGGAATAACTGTTTAATGGGTATAAGAGTGTTCTTAGAATGATGGAAACGGTCTGGAATGAAATAGACGTGATGGTCGTACAACTCTGAATATGCGAAAAGCCACGGGACTGTATACTTTCGAAGGGTGAATTTTACCATATGTGAATTACAGCCCCATGTTTGAAAATGGCACACCCCCCCCCCCAAAGTATAAAGAGGCCAAAAGAGATCTTTAGGATTATGAGAAAGGCCTGAGGGAGAGCATAGTATTTCAGTGGGAAGAGGAGAGGTGGATGGGTCTTTTGAGGCCCCAAGAAAAGGGAGGGATGAACTTTTGAGGTTCTAGGAGGAGCAAATCTTGTGCTTTGTTGGAAGAAGTATCATTTGGGGTCCCGAGAGGATGGAGGAGGAGATCTTTGGGGTCCTAAGGCAAAGAAAGTGTGATGGGGCGCTTAGATTTCATGGAAAAGAAGAGAAGTAGGGGGCTTCTTGGATTCCAGATGAAAAGATCTTGGAGGCTCTAGGAGGAAGGGATATTTGGGAGGATAGAGCGATGAGTTGGATCTAGAAGCAGAACGGGGTTCCATGAAGGAGGGTGTGGCAAGGACCTCAAGATCTTGGGGGAGGGGGGGTGCCTGGGTGGCTCAGTTGGTTGAGCATCCGACTCTTGATTTCGGCTCAAGTCATGGTCTCCTGGTTCATGGGTTCGAGCTCTGTTTCAGGCTCCACTCTGATAGTGCGGAACCTGCTTGGGATTCTCTATCTCAAAAAAAAAAAAAAAGAAAAGAAAAGAGGGGCGCCTGGTTGGCGCAGTCGGTTAAGCGTCCGACTTCAGCCAGGTCACGATCTCACGGTCCGTGAGTTCGAGCCCCGCGTCGGGCTCTGGGCTGATGGCTCAGAGCCTGGAGCCTGTTTCCGATTCTGTGTCTCCCTCTCTCTCTGCCCCTCCCCTGTTCATGCTCTGTCTCTCTCTGTCCCAAAAAAAATAAATTAAAAACGTTGAAAAAAAAATTAAAAAAAAAAAAAAGAATCGGGAGGAGAGGTGGGAGGGTTGGGCCCTCCCCTCTCCCCTCTCCCCTCTCTCCTCCCCGCTCCCCCCTCCCGTCTCCCACTCACTTCCCTATCCTGTTCTTCAGGGACCGGTCCTGCACAGTCCTCAATGTGGAAGGTGATGCCTTTGGGGCGGGACTCCTCCAAAATTACATGGATCGTACAGAGATGCGGAGTTCAGTGCCAGAGTTGATCCAAGTGAAGAGTGAGATGCCCCTGGCTCCACTGCCCGCCCCCACTGAGGAGGGGAACCCCCTCCTCAAACACCGCCTGGGATCTGCTGGGGATACAGACTCCTGTGAGAAGGAGTCGGTTATGTAAACCCCATGGGGACTTTTCCCTGTGCTGATGGGGGCACTCTGGACATTGGGATTGTGAACCGGGGTTCTGGAGGCCCTTCCTGCTGCACACTTAAGGGATCCAGGGTCCCAGCCTCTCTCCCTGACATCAGATCTGGGAGGCCTCGATGCTGGGGTATAGGCGTGTGTGTGTGTGTGTATGTGTGTGTGTGTGTGTGTGTGTGTGTGTGTGTGTGTGTGTGTGTGTATCTATCTCCCCAGATCTTCCCCAGTCCTCAATTCCTGTTTCCACCCAAAGTTAGGAAACATGATGGAGAAATAGTGTCGTTCTGGCCCCCTCATCTTAAGGCACAGGTCACCATGTGGATTTCTGCCCTCATCGAGAGGTAGGACATTCCAGTGGGTTGATGGCTATTTTGGTGGCTGTAGCTGTGTGTGTGTGTGTGTGTGTGTGTGTGTGTGTGTGTGTGTTGCGGCTCCATGGTACATCCCACCCTGTCCTCAGGCCCTCTGTTCCCTCCGCTGTAACAAACACTCCTGGGGACCCTGCCAGGGTGGGGGAGACTGAGGACAAATACTGCTGTCACTCCAAAGGACATTCTGTAGCAATAAAACTATCAAGTGTATCTCCTCAGATGTTTTTAAGACCAAAAGCATGAGCCACACAGAAAAAAATCAAACATGACAAATCAGAATCTGTTTGTCAAAAAAACACCACTGAAGGGGCGCCCGGGTGGCTCAGTCGGTGAGGTGATCTCGTAAATGTTCCGTGTCTCGACGCGGGTGATGCTCACACAGACGTATACATTTGGGGAAGTTCGCCTGCACGCTTAAGATGCGTGTGATTTTACCCCACGTAAAACCTTGCAGCTGAAAATGCAGCTGAAAATGTACAACTAACTCCTGGCAAGAGACTGACTTTCTGCTGTAGCCACTTACGGGTACTTCCCTGATACTTGAACTCTATCCAATAGTGGCAGTAATGACCTGCTCCCCCCCGCCCCCCTCTTTTATTTAAACCAGAATTTGCTGTTTGAATAAAAAACCCGCCGTGCAAGTGTTTTTAAGTCGTGTTTTGAGTCCAGGATGTGGATGATGCCCAGTCGTGGCTCCCGTGATAACGATCCTGTCTGGTATGCTGCTGAAACGTGTTATACGTTACTAATAATTATCTTCCCCCTTCCTGGGGCCCTGTGCAGGCTCCTGCCAGGTGCCCGGGAGGCACCACCAACCCAAGTCCAATTGTAGATGGTATCTTGGGGTATCTTTTGCATCTTTTCGTTGGTTTGTTTTTGTGTATTTAGTTCCGTGGCATGATCATTGCAGTGTGGAAGGAGAGTCTAATTCCTATCTGATTCTGTGCAAAACTGTTGTGTATCACACACAAACATAACCACTAATGAGCTCATTAAGTGCTGAATAGTTAAGCAGTTGCCACATTCAGCACTTTCTATTATGCTCAGATCCTTGGTGGGTGGTTATAAAAGTGTTGAAGGGTTTTAATGGTATTTGGGGAAGATGGTTGGGGTTGCTGGGAGGAGCTGGGAGGGCACGGTTTTCCCCACTTAAAATAATTGTTTGTCCTCAGTTTTTCCATTTGATTTATCTATTATGTGTTTAGATTATGCCTGTTTAAAGAGATACACACATGCATAGGTAATATATATACTGTATATACAATATGTGTATATACAAGGAACACGTAACCCAGACAAGCCCAACCGAATAGTATTTCCCTTTTCCTCTATTCCTTTTTTTTTTTTTTAATTATTTTTGAGAGAGTGTGAGTGGGGGAGGAGCATAGAGAGGGAGTGGGGACAGAGGATCCGAAGCGGGCTCCATGCTGACAGCAGCCAGCCCGATGCGGGGCTCGAACTCACGAACCATGAGATCATGACCCGAGCGGAAGTCGGACGCTTAACCGACTGAGCCACCCGGGCACCTCTTTCTATTCCATTTTTTAAGATTTGCTGGGCACATGCCATTACTTTGCTGATCTGGGTCATATAAAAAGTCTGGAACCATTTCAGGCCTCCTCAGTGTGGACAGGTGCTCCAGACCTGTTTTCCCACTACAACGTGCCCACCACCTTAGTCCTGTTCACCACTGTATGTTCGGCACAGCGTGGGGACTGGCACATAGTAGGTACTCAATAGACATTTGCAGAATGAATGGATTGGGCTCCAGCTACAGAGCCGCCTGGCTAGAAGAGGCTGTTAGGCTAGCTCAGATCCTGCTTTTTGCTACCTGCCAGCTGTGTGACCTTGTGTAAGCCCTAGGGAGTCTCACCCTCTGGTGACAATGGCTCTGTTATGTGTGTGCCTCCCCCAAAGGCCACTAGTGAAGTTTACGTAAGAGCAGATGGCAAAGCGCACGTGAGGCCACCTTCCGGGCCCGGCTCCCACCTCCCGCTTCCTTCCTCCATTGCCAGATCCACCCCTGTTTTTGGGGACACCCCTCTTGCTCCTTCGAAGAAGCCTGGCTTGGGAGGAAGTGCTCAGGCTAGCCCAGCATTAGGCTTGGACCTGCGTCCTAAGCTCTTAGTCACAGGATGGGGGTGGGGGACTGGCAGACACAGGGTGATGACAACTTTGTCTCTCCTAGCGACAACGTTTCTAGGGCGGTTGGACTTTTGTAGGGGGGAGGGGTCGACCTTATTAAGGTATAACTTGCATGCCATAAAGTGCATCTGCTAAAGTAGGTAATTGGATCGGGGGGGGGAGGGGGGCGCCTGGGTGGCTCAGTCGTTGGGGCGGCCCACTTGACTCCAGCTCAGGTCATGATCTCGCAGTCTGTGAGTTCGAGCCCGGCGTCGGGCTCTGTGCTGACAGCTCTGAGCCTGGAGCCTGCTTCAGCTTTGTGTCTCTCTCTCTGCCCCTCCCCCACTCGCTCTGTCTCAAAAATGAATAAACGCTAGAGAATTTAAAGAATAAAGTAAGTAATTGGATGAGTTTTGGCAAGATGCATACGTTAGTGAAACCCACCGCAGTCAAGATACACGATATTCCCACCGCCCCCAGATTTCCTGCTGCTTCTTTGCAGTCTATCCCTCTCCAGCCCGACAGCCACTGATCTGCTTTGGGTCACTAAGGATTAGTTTGTCTCTTCTAGAATTTCGCATGGGTGGAATTATATAGTATGTTGCCTTTTGCACCCTGCTTCTCTTACTTTGTATCGTGCCTTTGAGCTTTTAGGCATGTTTTTGCACAGACCAGTTTATTCCTTTTTGTGTTTAATCACCAAAGAGTATTCTGCTCTCCACCCTTCACGTTTGTTTATCCGTTCACCTGTAATGGACACTGGGCTCTTTCCAGCTTGGGGCTAATGTATATAAAGGTGCATTTGTACATGGCTCTTTGCCTGCCCTCCACTTTCCATAGCAAATATTTTGCAATGGCCACGAAGGGTACACAAATATTTGCTGCTCCGTAAAGGGGGCGGACCATCCAACAGCATTTAAGATGGGGGGGGGGCATTCCCTCCATCTATGCCCAGTGTTAACCCCTTGGTTGCTGGGGTGGGGGAGATCCAGGGAGTCCCCACGTCCAGCTGGGGGAGTGATAATCCGGGGGGGGGGGGCGGCTCATGGCAGTGGTCGTTTAGCAACAGGTTGAATCTATAATCTGATATTTTCATGTTTGAACCACCCTGATGGCCACACCAGCGCATGTGATGGCTTGACTATCAGCTCTGGGAAAATCCTCTTGGCTCTGCTGAAATGGAATGAAATGAAATAGATAATGTAACTCATCTGCACATGACTTTATTTAAGTTTACTTATTTTAGTTACCTCTATACCCAGTGTGGGGCTCAATCTCATGACCCTGAGAACGTCACATGCTCTTTTGATGGAGCCCGCCAGGCGCCCCCCTGCACATGATTTTAAAAACAATCTCTTAGGGGCGCGCCTGGGTGGCTCAGTCGGTTAAGCATCTGACTCTTGATTTTCGGCTCAGGTCCTGATATCACAGTTCATGGGTCCGAGCCCCACCTTGGTCAGCACAGAGTCTGCTCAGGATTCTCTCCCTCTCTGCCTCCCCCCACTTGTGCTTGCACTCTCAAAATAAACTTAAAAAAAAAAAAACCCCACACAACCTCCCCCCCCATCTCTCTATTGCCCTAAATGTAACAAAAAAGAAATAAAACGGTAATTTATAACAGGAATTTTAGTACGAAAATCTGTGGGGCAGAACCGAGAACCCAAGGAGGTAGCTAGATATTTACATGGGTAATGTAGGCAGCTCCATGCTATTGGTGTTCGATTATCAAGCGCCATGTAGAACATGATTTTCAGAAATTGTTGACAATCCTTGGCCGAGTTTTGAACAAAACACCATACAAACTTGCCTCATTTAGGACCTATTAAAACCTTACACAAAGGACTTTGTGTTTGCATGAACAGAGAGTTCGGTTCTGGGCTCAGATAATTTTTTAAATTAAATTTTAATGTTTATTTTTGAGAGAGAGAGAGAGACAAGAGTGGGAGTGGGGTACGGGCAGAGAGAGAGGGAGACACAGAGTCCGGAGCAGACGCCAGGCTCTGAGCTGTCAGCACGGAGCCCGACGCGGGGCTCGAACTCACAGACCGCGAGATCATGACCTGAGCCTAAGCTGGATGCTTAACCGACTGAGCCACCCAGCCGCCCCTTTTGATTTCTAAACTTTATTTACTTTTTATTTATTTAAGTAATCCCTGCACCCAAGGTGGGGCTTGAACTCACGATCCAGGGATCAAGAGTCGCATGCTCTTCTGGCTGAGCCAGCCGGACCACCCTGGGCTCTGATGATTCTTAACCAGGGTTTTCTGAGTGAGGCTAAAATTTGGTTAGTAGACATTGGTATGAAAGTGCTGGTTTTTACAATACCAAAACGTCTCTGTTCTAGCTAAAAGCGAGAGCACTAAACCCAGTAATACACATCCTCATATAAGCTCATTAATTCAAGTTAATTGCTGCGGTAGGGTTTTCTGCCATATTATTACTTAATCAATAATAAAGATAGCGAATGCACAAAGCTGTCACACAGTATTAGAGAGGCTACAAAAGATTTTAGTGTAATTGCTGATAGTTCAAGAACAGTGAGGAGAGGAGAAAACACCAAAACGCCGTGGATAATGCCAAGAGAAATGATCTATTGAGACCCCAAGTCACCTGATGAAACTGAGTTCGGTGGGAAGTTGCCAGAAGCACTTGATGTGGCAGGGTTATTTTATATATATTTTATATAATAAATACATAAATAAGCGATATATATATTCATAAATATATACGAATATATATATATATATATATATATAGCTGTGTCAAGAAATCACAACAACAATTTCTAAATAAGTTTCTAAATAAAACAAAATCATTGCAACGATTAAAAACGATGTGAGCTTCAGCTTATGTTCCTGGCAAACAAGTTAAAGAAATATGTATATAGAGAGGGATCGTTTCCATTCTTTAGAGAATCAAAAAGAAATATTTAAATAGACGGATGCATACATTAACTTATATATTAATTTATATTACTGTGCCTGTTACAAAAGGTTTTAGACATCACACATCCTTCACGAATGCCCTGTGGGGCATTTCAAAACCGCACGTGACAAGGGACGATGTTTTATTAGGTGGAGACGCCCTGCATATTATGGGACGTCTCCATCCCTGGGCCGTGGCTCTGGAGAGCCAGGAGCACCCCGTGATCACCCCAAATCATCCCCGTATGTTTCCCAAACGCTCCACGGAAACCCAACAGTCTCGGGGCCATTTGCGGGTTCGGTGGCTAAAGACAGAGGCTGTGTTCTAAGAAGTCAGGCTTTGGACATCTGAGTCTCAGGAGACTGGGACAAATTTGCATTCGTCTTCCCTCTTGCTGGCCTGTGAGGTCTCCTCCTCCAAGGGCTTCATGTGTCTGCAATGACACCGATCCCCCACACCCGACCTATAGGTTCAGGGAGGCCGTGACTTGCCTAAGATGACCAGGAAAACCAGTGGCCAAGCCAGGAGCCAACCCCAGCCTTGATTCCTGACCCCTTTACCACTCAAGTGCCACCCAGCACCCAGTCACCTCCATTTCTTAGGTGCAAAGCAGAGTTTCGGAGAGGCAGAGCAGTACCACAGAGAGGGGCATAGTATCCAACTTCTGTGTGGGCTCCAGACTGACTGCCTGGGTTCAAGTCCCTGCTCGGTCACTTCCCAAGCTGTCTGACCTTGGGCAAATGGCTTTACCATTCCGACCTCAGTTTGCTCCCCTGTAAAATGGAAATAATAGCAGCTCTCACCTCAGGACCTGGGGGTGAGACATAAATCAGTGAATCTGTGTGAAATACTGAGAAGGATGCCTGGCACACGGTATGTGCTGGGTAACGTGAGTTATGACGACTGTTAATCCGGCCTTGCCGTGGGCTAACAGGTGCAGAGAGCTGAAATAATGAGGTAACACCGTTAACATGGAGTGGGGCCGGCATCCAGGACCCGGTTCTTAACCATAGCTGCAGCTCAGGGCTCTGAGCCTGTTCCCTCCCCTGGAAGAGGAGGTCAAGAGCAGCATGCACCTCCCGGGGCTCCCGAAGGGCGATAGTTCTCCGGTCCTGCAAGACACAGGGGATTAGAGAGGCCTAAGACTCAAGAGTCAGGAAAGCTACAGAACCACGGAGGGGACAGGCTTACCGGCGCCTTGGCCCCACAGCAGGACAACGGCGCCCTCTGGTGGCGGAAGCAGCCCCAGCAACCAAGTGCCCCACGGACTGTGAGCCGGACAGAGGGCGCTCATTGAATCCCGGAAGAAACTGAGGCACAGAGAAGCTGGGACAGTCGCCCAGGCCCACCTAAGTCGCAAGTGGTAGGTAGAGCTGGGGTTTTGGTCGCGGCAGTCCAGCCCAGAACCCACACGCTTTCCTCTTTACAAAAACTGTCCGTGCCCTGAATAAAGCCCACGCTCTCGGAAACCTTGGGCAGCGTAGGTCCTCGACGTCCGGGCCTGTGCTCGGCCTTGCAGGGCAGCTGGGCATCGCCGGCCCGCCCACCAAACGCCAGCGGCGCCAAAGCAAAGGCCAGCTCCCCGCGCATGAGCGTTCTTCTCCCGACCCCAGGAGCGGCCGCTGGAGCCTCAGCCGCTTCCCGCCAAACTCAGGAGTGACGGGTTGGGGTACTCGGGGTTCTCGATGACCCCGGGGCCGAACTTGAGCTCCAGGAAGCGACGGTAGTTGTTAGGCGCCTGCGCCACGAAGCCAGCGAAGGGCAGGGGCACGAGAGGCTGCAGGAAGTGTTCGGGGAACTCGACATCCTGCCGGTGGTCCAGCCACGTGTCCTTGGTCATGACCCCGTTGCGGGGGTAGAAAGGCCACAGGTCCACGTGCAGATGGTTGCTCTCGCTGTACTGCACGCGGAAGAAGTCGCCCTCTACGGCCTTCTCCCACACGAAGCCGCGCTCGTCCACCACCGAGCCCGCCTCGGCGCCGCGCAGCTGCTCGCAGTTGCCCACGTCCTCCAGGTAGATGCCCAGGTCCACGTCGTAGTCCCACGGGATGATGTCCCCGTGGCGGGCGGCCCCCAGCAGCGAGCCGCCCTCCAGCCAGTAGCGCACGCCCGCCGCCTCCAGCACGCCCACCACGTAGCGGGCGGTCTCGCGCAGCGCGCGCAGGCAGCACGGCGGCGTCCAGCGCTGCTCGTACAGGTAGGCCGGCGTGTCGCCCACCACCGTCCCGAAGCAGCGCGGCGTCTCCTTGCCGCAGCCGAACCACTCGAGCCGCCCGCCCTCCCCGCTCACCAGGCGGATGCCCAGCGCGCGCAGCAGCGCCGCCCGCCGCGCGCGCCCCTCGCGCTCCGCCTTCCAGCGCGCGTGGGCCGTGGCCAGCGGGGGCAGGCGCGCCGCGCCGAACGGCAGGTCCAGCAGCCGCACGGCCCAGCCGCGGAGCGCCGTCTGCAGGAAGAGGCCGGTGCCCACCGGCCGGGCCAGGGGCGCCGACAGGTTGAAGAGGTCGCGGGCGCGCAGGAGCACCACGGCGTCTCCGTCCAGGGCGTCGCAGCGGGGCGCGGACGGGGCGGGGCCGTAGCGGGCGGTCCACTCGCGCAGGCTGACGTTCAGGGCCAGGCAGCGGGCGGGGTTGGCGGAGGCGACGGGGGCGGCCACCAGGCGTGCGCCTCCGGCCCGGAGCACCTCCACCATGTGCTCCAGCTGGCCCGGTACCTCGGCCCTAGCCCCGTCGGGCACCAGGGCCACGAACTCGGTGGCTACATAGGTCTCGGGGCGCGAGGCGGCGGCGGGCCGGTCCAGGGCGGGCTGGAGTAGCGCCAGACGAACGTTGGGAACCCGGGGCAGGGCCAGGGGTGGGTAGGGGAGCGTGTCGGCGGCCACCACCACCGGCTGGGCTGCGTCCTGTTGCAGGAAGGAGTCCACCAGCTCTGGCACCGCGTTGTCGAAGGCCTCGAACTCGCGCACCAGGACGGTGACGCGGGGGCCGGCGGCAGCTCCACGGCGGGGACCCCGGGCCCGGGAGTTCCTGGGCTGGTGCTGTAGCCACGAGACATAGAAGAGGACCAGGAGGTTGAACGTGATGGCGGCTGCCAGGACAGCCTGGCAGCGGGTGAGCCGCATGGGGCCAAAGTCGGGCCCTAGCTGGGCCTCCAGGGCATCCTGGGGAGGGAGAATGAAAGGGGAGGCTGGAGCTGGTTGTCAGAAACCTCCTCACCAGACCTCCTTAATCCTCAGCATTGCCCTTCTCTCCCAGCCCTTTCTCTATGTAGTGTCAGCTCTGACTTACCCTCCTCCAGGAAGCCCTCTCTGACTTCCCATCCACCCCCCTCTGGGCTCCTTCAGCTCCTTGGGTTCTCCCACCCTAGTCCACCACTCTACGTCATTACTGCGTGGGGACAGGTCTGCATCCTCCCACTGGATTGTGAGACCCATGAGGGCTGGCCCTGAGCTGGTCTCGATCACTGCTGGGTCCCACGTTCCACCCAGCGCAGGACCTGGTGCTTAGCAAGTTTTTATCAAGTGATTCACCTTCCCTTCTTCCTTGTTCAATCCCACCTATTCCTTACCCTTTTCTTTGTCGACTTCTCATTCTGTTTTGGGTTCGATTAGAAATGCCCAACTCCATCCCCAAGCCCAGGCTGCACCTTCTGCTCCACCGTTCCCTCCTCCAGGAAGCCCCTCCTGATCTCTCTCTCTTGTCCCTCTCACACCCTGTCCGGGCTGCAGGGGGAGGCTGCAGCATGGGCACCGAGCCCCTCCCCCACCGTCCCCTTCTCACTTCCTCAACTCCTGTGCCATCTGGTCATCTGATGGTCGGCCAGATTGGTTTGGTTTTGCAAGAAAAGCTAGAAATGTTTTCTTAAATCAGAATTATCCCAATTTTTAATACTGCCTACTCATTAAATTAAACAACCACCACGGACTGGATCACACTCCTAGAAACATAGGGGCGCCTGCCTGGCTCAGTCCATTAAGCGTCAGACTCTTGATTTCGGCTCAGGTCATGATCTCACGGTTCATGGGCTCGAGTCCCACATCCGGCTCTGTGCTGTCAGCACAGAGCCTGCTTGGGGTTCTGTCTCTTCTCTCTCCCTCTCTGCCCCTCCTCCGTGCTCGCTCTCTCTCAAAATAAATAAACTTAACAAACAAATTCCTAGAGCCAGAAAGTAGAAAGGTGGTTGCCAGGGGCTGTGAGGAGGGTGAAATGGAGTTGTTTAATGGGTATAGATTTCCAGTTTTGCAAGATTGAGAAAGTTCTGGAAACTGCACAATAATGTCGAATATATACAACACTACTGAACTATGCGCTTAAGAATTGTTTAGATGAGGGGTGCCTGGGTGGCTCAGTCGGTTAAGCGTCCGACTTCGGCTCAGGTGTCGAGCTCTGTGCTGACAGCTCAGAGCCCAGAGCCTGCTTCGGATTCTGTGTCTCCCTCTCTCTCTGCCCCTCCCTTGCTCATGCTCTGTCTCTCTCTGTCTCTCAAAAACAAATAAATGTAAAAAATGAAAAAAAAATGTTTAGATGATAAATTTTGCTTTGTGTATTTTATTACAACTCAAAAAATTTTTTTAATGTTTAGTTTTGAGAGAGAGCGCAAACAGGGGAGGGGCAGAGAGAGGGAGACATAGAATCTGAATCAGGCTCCGGGCTCTGAGCTGTCTGCACAGAGCCTGACGTGGGGTTCCAACTCAGGAACTGTGAGATCGCGACCTGAGCTGAAGTCGGATGCTTCACCGACTGAGCCACCCAGGGGCCCCCACAACTAAAAATTTTTTAAATGTTTGTTTGTTGAGAGAGCATGAGCAGGGGAGGGACAGAGACAGAGACAGGCAATCCCAAGCAGGCTCTTGCTGTCAGCACAGAGCCTGACAGGGGGCTTGAACTCACGAACCATGAGATCACGACCTGAGCCGAAATCAAGAGTCAGCCGCTTAACAGATGGAGTCACCCAGGTCCCCCTAGAATTTTTTTTTTTTTTTTAAGGGGAGTGGGACGGCCCAAAAGAGGCTGGGGAGGTAGGGCACGCCCACTCTTCATTCATTGGCCGCACTCCTAGGCAACCTCCAGGTGGCGCTGTCTCCCTGTGCCCCGCACAACTGTGAAGCTCTGGTTGGTCTCCGGCACAGGAGTAAATACTCAGGATGTTTTTCCACGAGGGATTTCCATGGGTTTCTACTCCTCCCGGGAAGGGTGACATCAGAGACTCAGCTAATCTTCCCACCCACCTAAATACTTCTGACCAAAGCTCCCCCTTGGGCCCGGGTCCACCCAGATCCCCCCTCAGCCTCCCCGGTCTCCTTTTTTTTTTTTTTTTTTTTTTAATGTTTTTATTTATTTTTGAGAGGGAGCGAGCATGTGTGAGGCGGAGGAGAAGCAGAGAGAGGGAGACTGAGGATCTGAAGCGGGCTCTGTACTGACAGCAGAGAGCCTGATGTGGGCCTTGAACCCTCAAATGCAAGATCATGACCTGAACTCAACTGACTGAGCCACCCAGGCCCCCTTCCCTGGTCTCCTGACTAAATCCCCTCCTCGTGGCAGCCAGAGAGGTTTTCATAAAGCACAAACCTGACCTCTCCCTCCCTGGTCCGAACCTGCCATGGCTCTTCCGTAACCCGAGGAGAAAGTTTAAGTTTCTTACAACGTTCCACGAGCCCTTGGGTGACCTGTCCCTTGCTGGCCCACCGGGTCCAGCCCCATCTCCTGCCATGTGTCAGACTCTGTGCCTAAGCCACCTTGGCCTTCGTCTCAAACAGATCTTATTTCTAAGCCTTTGGACATTCTGTTCCTTCTGCTTCTCCTCCCAAACACCCCTCCTTCCCATGCCTCTTTTCTCCTGGAGAACGCCTACTTAAGCTTTAGGCCTCAGCTCTGATGGCTCCTCCCCCAGGAAGCCCTCCCCGAACCCCAGGCTGGGTCAGAAGTCCTCCCTGGGCCCCCCATGCCTCAGGGTCCTGAAGCCAAACTCTGCACTATGTGGCCTGAGTCTTTCTGCCTCTTCCCTCTCTATCTCCTACCAGGAATAGGCTCCTATCTCTCTTCACCCATCCCAGGCCTGTTTCCCCTTCTCTGATCTATCTCGGCTGACACTTAAGAATCCAAGTTGCACTTTGAGAGCAACTTTTATTTTTGTGTTTATTTTTTGATAGAGAGGGGATCTAAAGTGCGCTCTGCACTGATGGCAGAGAACCTGATGCGGGGCTTGAACTCACAAACTCTGAGATCGTGACCTGAGCCGAAGTCGGACACTTAATTGAGCCACCGAGGTGCCCTAACAACTTAAGTTTTAGAACCTCGGAATTGCCTTCTGGATCTTAGATTGATTCTTCCTTCCTTCAGTCCTTCCCTCTGTTTGTGGAACTCCTACAACGTGCCAGGCACTGTCTGAGGCACTGGGGACACAGCAGTGGACACATGGCACACAAAGACAGACAGCAACCCTGACCTCACATTACTGGGGGGGGGGGGGGAGGAGACTTTGGAACCACAGAATCTTCGGGGTCTTAAAAATCTTAGACACTTAGAGCTTATGTACATAGAAGCACAGGAGAGACCACGGATAGTTTCGGAACCTTCTGAAGATTCTAAAAAGAGACCATCATCTTGCTCTGCCCGCATCTCCCAACAGTCTGTTCCCCACTCAGCGCCCAGAGGCATCCTGTTAAAACTCAAATTAGATCCCGTCCTGCGTCTGCTCAGACCCTTCTGTGGCCCACAACTCACTCAAGGGAAAAGCCGAGTCTTTACTGGGGCCCCCTGGGCTCTGTCTAATCCTCCACCCCCTCCCACTCTTAGCTCCAGCCGCGCTGGCCGCCGAACACCGGCGTTCAAATACATCCGGGACACCACGGCCAAAGATCAGCTGCTCCTTCTGCCCGGAAGCTCATCCCCAGGTCTCCACATGGCTCCTCCCTCCTGGCCTTCGGGCCTCTCCTCAAATGTCACCTGTCCAGTGAGCCCTCTCTTTGGCTTTTCTTTCTCAAAATGCATCTCCCCGTCACCCACGTATTTCGTGCGCCCCACCCATCCCTGCGTTTTCTCCCCTCATCGTTATCACGTAGATTTCACTTATTATTTTGTTCCCTGATGTATACTCAGGGCACAGCTCGGTGCCTGACACATAGCAGGTGCTTAAGAAATTTGTGTGGCACCAATGACTGAGTCTAGGTGTTCAGATGGGGAACGTGGGGCTCAGAGATAGAAACCATGGAGAACTCAGGTCTCTACTTCTCAGGCCCTGGCTCTTGGAATGCTCTGTCTGGCTGACTCTAGGCCCCAAGGTGCCCAGGCGGACAGAGGACAGAAATGGGGTCCTCAGAGACCAGTGAGTATGACAGTCAGACGAGCAAGCGAAGGCACCAGAGAAGAAAGAGAAAGGAATCATCCAGCCCCCTGACTAGGTTGCTCTTGGCTTCCCCAACTATGAGGGCTCAAATCTCCTTTATCGAGGCAAAGTGGATGAAATGATGATTTTGAAGGTGCGAATGTTCTTTCTCTGAGTCCCATCAGGATGATACTGTCAACGATTCTAGCCAATCGGGATACGCCAGAGCCCTTTCTAAGCACTTTACACATAGGAACTTGTTTGCTCTTCAAGTTCTGATCACATTTAGAGATGAAGAAAACTGCAGCACAGAGAAGCGAAGTCACTCGTTCAAGGTCACACAGCTGGGAGATGGTGGACCCAGATGTGACTCCCAAGCCTGGCGAGTTTTGTCCAGGGTCTTTGTCCAGTTTATTGTTTTCAACCAATAAACTCTGCTATCCCTCTTGGGTCCGCTCAAGACAGCCCAGCTCTCTGTCCACCCTCAGCAAACATTCTGCAGGTGCTTTCAAAGCTGAATATGGCATATTCCGTACTTCAACTCATTAACTCTTCTGGGGACGCGGAAAGATCGAGGCAGCCATTGGGCAGGCCCTCCAGAGGTAAGCAGACAAAAACCACACTCACAACTTACAGATAGGTCAGGAGACCAGCAGGGGGTGTGGCAGAGGACAGGGGGTCAGGGAAGGAGAGGACAGTGAAGAGGAGACTTTGTGTCTCTCCGTGTCCCATCAAACAAGTGCCAGTGGATCCAGATTCCCTTCAGGCCTAGGTTCACCCGGCCTGAGCTCTGATCTGGACTGAGCCTTAGCTGCTGCATCTGCGGGGTGTGAATGTGGCGGGTGCAGAAAATGAGCGATATGTAGGAACGGCCTTGGGGAGAAGGGCGACTTCCACCTGAGTGCTGGTGACGCTGTGGGACTTCTTACCTCCTAGGCTGCGGTGGGAGCTCCCGGTGGGCGGTTCCAGACCAGCTCAAATGCACTGCTGAGGGAACAAGGACCAGAAAACCCCAAATCAGCCAATTTTGCACAAGAGAGTACGGCTTCATCTTACCTACAGAAGTGTCAGCGAGAAGGTCAGAGAATCCTTTTTCTTGAAGTTCCATAAGCTCAGGCACCGCCTGGAGTGTCTCAGGAGTGGGTGGGAAGCATGTCAGTTACCACAGCCACCTATAACCATCCCTTTCTTATGAATGTGTCCAGAGAGGTGGGGCTAGAAGTGACCAGAGCTGTTACCATGACAACGCCTTCCCTAGACACACTCCATCCTGAGACACAATCCTAAAACATCCCCTGCCTCGGTGGGCCTGGTTCCTAGGGTCCCTGGAGGGGGGGGGGGGGGTGGGAGGTGGGGCTGCTCTTGTTACCATAGTAACCAGGGCTTGACCTTGCCCTTCTCCACCTCCTGGTCCAGGCCCTGTAACCATAGCAACTAGTCCTCCGCAGAGCATCTTCTCCTCTAAATAAAAACACCTGGTTGGTTTGGGCCACAGGCCTCCCACGATGAGAAAGAGGGGGGGAGCCGGTTACCATGGCAATGCCAGCTGGGCGGCTAGGGGGAGGGGTTGGGAAAGAGGTGTTCTTTCAGCAGTGTCCTTGGGGCTGGGGTCCTTGCTACCTGAGTGCTAGGTGAAGTTGCCATAGTAACCGAATGAGGGTGGGGGCAGAAGGACCACCAGGGGCTTAGGTTACCTTAGCAACCTTCCCCAAGTCCAGTGACAGGGCAGGTTTGGGAATTCATAACCACAAAGGGGGAGGGTTCCAGACCGCGGAAGGGTTACCATGACTACCGACCCCGGCCAGGAATCAGAGAGGTTGGGGCCATCGCAGAAATCACCCTTGGTGGTCGCCCTTTCTCTCTGACACTGTTTGTCCAGGAGAGTGGCATTTGGGTCTGGAGGGGGTTAGAATCTTTCTTTGGGGCGAAGGGGCAGGAAACGGCCCCTCCCAAAGTCCCGCTTTTCCTAGGGGCGCCCCTCGCGCTGGGCCTGGGTCTCTCGAGCTTTCCTCGAGGTGCGCGCTTCCGTCCCGCCCCCTCCCGCCCACCCGCGCGCGCGCTTTCGGGGTCGACCCGGGTGGGCGAGGCGCGCGCCGGGCCTCGTTCCCATCACCGGCCCCCCCGGCCCCCGCCAAGCGCGCGCGCGGGCGGTGCGCGCGCGGGGGGGGGGGGGGGTGGTCCGGCCGCGCAGGCGCGCGAGGCACAGCGGGCGCGCGGGCCGGCCCCGGGGCCTCCATGATGGAGGAGCGAGCGGCCGCCGCGGTCGCCGCCGCCGCCTCCTCCTGCCGCCCGCTCGGCTCCGGCGCGGGCCCCGGCCCGACGGGGGCGGCCCCGGCCTCTGCCGCTGCCCCGGGGCCCGGCCCGGCCGGCAAGGGAGGCGGCGGCGGAGGCAGCCCGGGGCCTTCAGCGGGGCCCGAGCCCCTGAGCCTGCCCGGGATCCTGCACTTTATCCAGCACGAGTGGGCGCGCTTCGAAGCGGAGAAGGCCCGCTGGGAGGCCGAGCGCGCCGAGCTGCAGGTGAGCGCCGCCCCGGGACCCCCGACCCCCCGCCCGGCCCGGCCCGGCCTCACCCGCCGCCGCCGCCGCCGCCATCTTGGAGCAATGGCCGCCGGGACGGCCGGGGGGGCGGGAGGGGACCGCGACCGGCCCGGAGACCGAGAGAGGGGCCGTCCGAGGGGGCTCCTGAGGCACCCGGCGGCTCGAGGCGGGAGGGGGCGGGAGAGCCCGACCGGGGCCGGCCGAGAGGAGGCGCGCAGGGCATCGGACCCGGCTGCGAGCGGGAGTGGGAGCGAGCGGACCGGCAGACGGGTTCCCGGGAGAGGGGCCTCGGGCCCTGAGGGGAGCCCAGGAGAACTCAGCGGAGGGTGGTGGGAGGAGTTGGGGGGGGAGGTTCTTGTTGGGAGTGAGCGGAAGCCCGAAGGGTGCCCCGGGGTTCCTACCTCCGTCCCCGACCAGGTGAGGGTTGGAGGTGGAGCCTGGTGGGGTTTGGAGGGGAGAGAGCGGAGGTCGGGGGGGGGGGGGGGGGGGGGGACGTGGGAGCCGCCGAGGGCCAGAGTGGAACGAGCGGGGAACCGGCTTGCGTAGGAAGAGGAAGTCAGGGAGCCTGGGACGGGGTGTGTTTCGGATTGTTTGGACGGTGGAGGCGAAACGAAAAGACGACTGTATGCGGACTCGGGATGAGAGGAGAGCCTCGAGGGGTCCAGGAGGAAGATGTGTGCCCTTCCCTCTCAGGAGGGAACTTTGGGGAGGCCTGGCCTGTGTGGCTGAACAGTGCAGGGAGGCGTCCCCGGGGACAGAAGCATGGACAGGGCCGGGACTTGCCCTAGGAGCCTGTATGGAAGAGCTGCGGAGCGGAAACTCTAGTTTTGGGAGTGAGTGGGTGTGGGGGAGGGGGCGGGAGGAGGGGGGATTTGAGACGGGAGGTGTGTGCAGATGTCAGGCGGAGAACCCTGGACTGGAGTGCGCTGGCGTCCAACGTGGAGATAAGGGGACCTGGGACGGGGACAGGGAGGAGGAGTCCAGGGGCACCTGGAAGATGGCAGGGGGAGCATTTTTGCACAGCGGGTAGACAGCATAGAAGAAGCATCTCAGAAGGACCCCGGGAGGAGGTATGTTTGTGGAAGTTTCCGGGGAGAGGACCCCATGGTTTGTGGAGTCGTTTGGGAGAGGGATGTGCCCAGGGATGATGTTTGGGAGAGCTTGAGGAATTGGCCCGGGTTACGTGACCTTGAGAAGTGCGGGTCCGCTCGCTGAGCGCTCCGCAGAGCAGAGCTGGGGCGGCAGAGTTGTGAGGATATGAAGGAATCCGGGGATGGGCAGCAAGGATTCTGAGGGTTCCTGGGCTGGGGTATAATTAGCAGGAGCTGGTGCCTACTTCTGGCCGCCCATCTCTCTCCTTCCGGCTCACTGTTTTCCCGTCCAGTGGCTGTGGGGACCCAAATAACTGATTCGAATTTTGTCCAGAGGATGAATAAAGAGAGTGTTCCGCAATTCTCCCACCCCTAGGGAGGGATCTTAGCTGTGTGGTAGCTGGGGCTCGGCACTGAGGTGGGAGAGGAATCCTTATGTAAGCACCCCTCACTTTTGTGTTCGATTCTCAGTTTCCGGAGCTCTTCCCCAGCCTACATCTCTCATCAGATCTCAATACCCCATTATGTAGACAGGGCCAGTGTCATTGCCCTCATTCAGCTTATTGCTGAAACTGATGGCAGCTGCTGTTTAGTGAGCACATAGGAGGTGCCAGGCCTGTATGAAGCACTTTAGCTGGAGACATGGTATCGTTTAATCCTTGCAGCATTCAGCAAGGGTAGGTAATAGCATTCCCCCCACCACCCTGCTATTTGAGAAAAGAATCCCAAAAGGAAGGGGAGGCTCTGGGACACTCAGTGATTGATCTAGGATCACAGCCTGTGGGTGGAAGGGCTGGTCTATGGGCTTTTAAAAGCACATGCTCTGTACCTCTCTGCTGTCCAGTACAGATGAGGAAACTGTTCCCAGGAAGCCCAGTGGCCTCCTCGGGATCATCCAAACAGTCATAGGCAGACCTGGGATTGCATTTTGGTCTCTGGGACCGCGTGCGGGTGCACCCTACGGCACCCACCCTACCACTGTCCCGTATTTGTGACGAACGAGAGAAGAGTTATGTTTATTCCCTCCCTCAGTGGCTCTTGGCAGGAACTCACGGACAGGACCCAGTTAGGCTCTCCCAGGTCTAGGCTGCGGCGTTAACTTACTTTGTACTTTTGTTTGCTGTTCGTTCCGTCCCGTTAGTAAAAGCGCACAGATCTCAGGAGTGTTTGCGTGTGTGTATATGCACGTATATAAGTGTGTACTTACGAGTGAGAGGGGAAAGTCCCCCTCTTGTCGCTTCCCTGCTCTCCCCTGAAACTGTTACTGCTGTGAAAGTAGTTCACCTCTGCCCTGTGTGATATGCAAGGTCTATTACACGTATCGTTTTGTGACTTTTTTCACAGTCTCTGTGTCTTGATGTTCCTTTCCTATCAGCACAGAGAGCTCTCTTGTTACTTTTGATAACTACATTGGGCTGGATGTTTGCACCATTCCACCTTTAGATGACCTTGTGGACAGATTTTAGCCTGTTTCCAGTTTTTCCTTCAGAAATGGCGGCGGTGACTATCTTTGCAGGGCAGGTGGATGGGATGATAGAATAGATACGCTTATGAGACGGTGATGGGTTCTGCCAGGTTACCCCGCGGTCACACCCCCAATAGCATCACCTTTTTTTGCATACCTGTGCCCGGAACACTTACCGCTTGCTTACAGAAGTGTGACTTCTCCCTCCCGTGAGGTCCTTTAAGGCCTGTGCTGTGTCAGACTTTTGCGAGGAGCCCTGAATGCCTTTTCTCCAAATAGCTGAGCTACAGCTGCTCCTGGCACAGGACCTGCTGAGCATCAGTGTGCGCTAGACGAGGCAGCCCCTCGTGTGGTCCTGCCAGGAGGTTCCCAAGGATTGGAGCAGGGAGGTGGCACGGATGTGGTCTGACGATACGCAGGACTTTGTCAGGTGGGGGATTCTGAGAGGCAGGCAGTGCGGTTCCTGCCCTTCAGAAACTTCCAGGCTAACAGAGGAGGCGGGTATGCACAGGAGGCTGCAGAGAACCGTGTACGTTCACACGCAAGCTGGGTACTTGATGGGGTGCCTCTGCTTGAAGCACAGTGATCGTTTCAAGAAAGCATAAAATATTTTAATGAAAACGTAAGTTGAAGTCGCAAATATTTGTGTTTTGTAGATAATGTGTGTTGCGAATTTAGGGTAAGTCGACTCAGGGTAAAGTAAGCACGAGAGATCACATACAAACCCTATCGCTTATCGACCCATGGCACCTCTGGGGAGGGGAGCTGCTTGAGGACAGGAGGAACCTCTCAGGGGACTCTCAGCTGGATGCCCATTTAGGAGCAGCGAGGGGGAGAAGTGGGGAGTGTGGCAGCAGGGAAGGTGTGGAACTGGCCACTCCCCACTTCCAGCCTCACTAGGGGCTCCGACGGATGGGGGGGGGGCATCCTCCCTGCGAGGAGCCTGTGCAGCTTGGGAAGGAGGAGTGCAGGAGACACAGGGCTAGGTGGGTCCAGAAGGGGAGCACACAGGACTGGGGGCTGGGACAGGAAGCCCAGTACCAGCTCCTGGGAGGATTGAGATGCTGAGGCTCCCGGGAAGCCTTTTCCGCGCTGCCTGGCTGGAAAGGGGGAGCAGCCGCAGGAGAGGTGGCAGCCGAGTTTGGGCACGGATCTGGGGTGGGGGAGCGGGTGTTCTAACAGTCGGGCCAGAGGGAGTGGCAGTGGGTGGATGTGGTGGGTAGAGAAACTTCCAGATCCTGGGCTTACCTGCCGGCCTACCACGGCACTCAGATCAGACAGACAGCACTGGCTGCCGGCATTTTCAGAGGTAGGAGGGACTGGCCCCTGACACTTCCCCTTTCCATGGGATTCCGTTGAGTTGGTTCGGGGCTTCAACCACATGTTTGTGGTTCTCTCTCTCCTCCCTTTGCCAGAGGAACTGGGGAAGGGACAGCGGAGCAGAGTGGGCTGAGCCAGGTTCTTGCACCATAATTAGGAGAAGGGAGATGGGGACTTGACGTGGTGGTAACAAGGAGATACAGGGGCCAGGCTGAGCACGTGTGAGGGTCTGGCACGTTCTTGACTTCCCTTTCTCCCCCCACAGACTGAGGTCACCTGTGTCATCAGTCCTGCCTCCTTAGCACCTCAGATCCACTAACCCAGCACCCCCATCTAGTCTGAGCCACTGTCATTTCTCCCTGGCATTTCTGGGACTGCCTCCTGTGACTGGCCTTCAGTTGTGTGGGCATGCCCCTCCCCCCAGGCCATCAGTTCAGTTCTCCACAGTATAGCTGGAATTATCTTTGTAACATGCACTGATCCCATCTCTCCTTTGTTTGAAACCTTTCCATGGCTTCCCCTGTGCTCTTAGGACAACCTTCGAACCCTAGCTTGGTCTGCGGTCCTTTCTCGGGCCTACAAGCCGCTCTGCCTTTCTTCACGAACCCTGTTGCACATTCTGATGTGGCCATACTGGCCTCAATTTATGACCCCACCAGCGGAATACAAGTGTGCCTGTCTCCCCGGTTCTTGGCCAGTCCAGGCATTACTTAGCATGTACGTGCTCAGTTCTCAGCTAACCTGAGGGAGAGACCTGGTCCCTAGAGCAGGACAGAGGTGACAGTTGGCTTGTGGGCACAGATCTTGTCTCTGCCCTCTTCCAGCAGCCACTCTACTCCCCTGGCTGACTTCTGACAGCCTTCGGGTCTTGGCTGAACTGTGCATCTTGACTCCAGAAACGGGTTGGGCGTCCCTTGTCCCATAACACCCTTTGCTTCCTCACCGTGGCCCCAGTCAAATCGTGTGTCGGTTGTCGATGCTCCTGCCTGTCTCCTCTGCTGCACTGGGAGCTCTGTGGGGCCAGGAACCACTCAGACGAATGCCTCATGCAGGACCTGGCTGTCACAGGCTGTCACAGGTGCTGGATGTTGGAATGAACGGAGGCTCTCAGCAGGCTGTACTGGCCCTGGGAACCAGAACACTCGCTGTGGAGGCCACAGAGGGTAGGGAGGACGGTGAGGAGGTAACTCAGGGCTTGTGTTTGGTGATCGACCTTTTCTTCTCCACCTCTCTCCCCCACCTTCTAAAATAGACGGGACAGGGCAGACTTGGGTGACTGAGAAGATACACAAAGGACAGACATTTCAGACTTCCAAGATGGTGATCCCACGAGAGTCCACCTGTCTAGCCTTAGATATTTACGTATGTATGTGTTGATTTAATGTTTGTTTACTTTTGAGAGAGACAGAGTGTGAGCAGGAGAGGGGTGGAGAGAGGGAGACACAGAATCTGAAGCAGGCTCCGGGCTCTGAGCTGTCAGCACAGAGCCCGATGTGGGGCCCGAACCCATGAACCGTGAGGTCACGACCTGAGCCGGAGTTGGATGCTCAATAGACTGAGCCACCCAGGCGCCCCTGTGTTAATTTAAAACGTAGAGCGAAAACAACGTTCACAAGGGTGGGGTGGGGAGTCCCATTCCTTCAATGGACGGAGGATTTTTTCCCCCCATAGTGTACCTGGTGACATATAGCGATCTGTTTGTTATTTGTCCCCTCCCCTCTGTAACACACGTCTCCTCGTGTTTAGTGCTGTTCTCTGTCTGTAGCTGTATCTGATACTTGGTTGGAGCTCAGTAGGTATTGGTGTCAACGGGTGAGCACGTGAAACCCTTGTTTTATGTCAACGCACATACATCCTTTTTTATTCTCTCAGAAAGAAGCCTACGTTGCACTTACAGCTGTAGGCTAGCTACATCCCTGGAAGTGGACCTGTCAGGACAAAGGGAATGTGCGTTTGACATTTTTATAAACATGGCCAAATTGCCCTCCAGGAAGGGTGCGTCGATTTATGACCCCACCAGCGGAATATGAGCGTGCCTGTTTCCCTGGTTCTCAGCCAGTGCCAGGCATTACTTAGCACCTGCTCAGTTCTCAGCTAACCTGAGGGAAAGACCTGGTCCCTGGAGCACGACAGAGGCGACAGTTGGCTTGTGGGCGTGGGCTGTGCTGCACTGCCAAGTGCACAGGGCAGATAGGTCATGGCCCTTGGAGCCCCAAGGAGAGGGAGAGCCGTGGGGGGGCGGGCGTCCGAGAGGCTACTGAAACTTACAGTCCTGGAGCAGGGCTTTGAGAACGGTCATGGCCTGGAAGAGGGGTCTGTGGCCAGACCCGGGGCTTCTGGTGGAGTCACTGAAGTCCTCCAGCAAGCACGTGGTGTTTGGGGAACGGCTGCGAAGACGACGCAGCCGCCTGTGGGTCAGGAGGCCTGTAAGCCACAGACCTCTCCGCTCAGTGGGGCTTGGGTCTCAGAGGGCTTTTCACTCCCTTAAGGAGCTGGGCCCATTTCAGCGTTGCGGAAGAACGGACAGGGAGAATAAAAATAATAGGTAGGAGCTGGCATTTATTAGCCCTTCTTCTGTGCTAGGCCTCGGACTGAGAAGAACTTAACACATGAGGGGCAGGCACTCTCGTGAGCCCCATTTTCTAGAAGGGGAAATGGAGGCTCAGAGAAGGCCGGTGACCTGCCTAAGATCATGCAGCAAGTAAGTGGCCGAGCCCGGCCTGGAGCTCAGGCTGTCCCAGCCTGTCACAGTGGAGCACTTGGGGAGAAGCCAGGGTTGAGCCCTGCTCTCAGGGCTTTGGCACAGGACTTCTGGAACATGGTCAGGGGCCAGGATCCTGCCTCGAAGGCCGTTGGCCCAGTGTCTCCAAAAGACCTGTTGACAGACCAGAGCAGACTGGGGTAGCCCATGCCAGCAGACGGTGTGAAGTGGTTGGCAGGGGCCCTGGGTCATGTCTGTGGCATGTCTCGCTCACCCTGGGCAGACTCCGGTGGGACGCGTGGTCCCCACGGTGGGGGTTGGGTGGTAAAGCTTTTGCATTGGAGCGGGAGCGGGAGCTGAGCTGAGCCACCCACTCTTGTCCCTAAGCTCCAGAAGTAGCTTCCTACGCCTCCCAGAGACAGATGCTCTGGTAGAAATAGTGAGACGCCACCTCCACCAGCACTGTAGGGGACAGCACCTGCCTTAGGGTGGGGGAGAAGGAGCCCAGGGCTCCTCATGCCTACCTCCCCCGCCTTCGTCCCCGGTCCGGCTTCTCCCCCAAAGGCAGGGGGCCACGTTAGGCCCGAGCTGGCCCCATTTTAATTGCAAGGGTTAAAGACTCCTCCTCAGCTCTTTCACGGTGGGTCACATGGCAGGGGACTCTGGGAACAGATCCAGCATGCCCTGTCGCTGCTCCATTGAACCCTGGCTCGGGGCCTTCACGCCTGAGGAAGTGGCTGCTGCATGTCATTGTTGGGGTAGGGGCTGGCGCTGACTGTCCCTGTGTGAGCGAGGGACGCACATCAGTGAGCCTGAGCCCTGCTGCCTTCCCGTTCCCTCCTATCCCCCCAGGCTCAGGTAGCCTTCCTCCAGGGAGAAAGGAAAGGGCAAGAGAACCTCAAGACAGACCTGGTGCGACGGATCAAGATGTTGGAGTATGCACTGAAGCAGGAAAGGTGAGCCCTGCTGCCCTGGAATCCTGCCTTCTGAAGTCAGGCCCGGATGGAGGCTCAGGAGGCCGGCCGCTTGCCTTCCGGCCGAGGGAGGTTTGGAGCCTGGCATTCTCTTCCCCATCACCCACCGCCGTGTGGTTCCAGTGGGGGGGACAGAAGAGGGCGCCGTAGGTGGAGTTCAGGATAACGGCTGCTAACAGTTTTCATAGTGGCGGCGGCCCCTGCCCAATGCTCACCGCCTCGTTCCCCTTCCTCCCGCCTAATGGGTCCAGGTGAGGCTTCCAGAGGGTGAGGACTTCCTCGGGGTCTCCTGGAGCCGGGGTAGCTCCCCCGTCTGCCTGACTCCGAAGAGTGGGTCCCTCTCAACACCACGTGTGGTGCCTCTCCCACCAGCGCTGCTTCCTGAAGGCCGGGGTGGGGGCGGTAGGAGAGTGGGCTGGGGGGACCCTGGAATCTGGGGCGCCTGAGGTGAGTGCTGGCCCAGTCCGCTCTTCTGCATCTGTCCTCCAGTAATCATTTTGCTCTTTTAGGGCCAAGTATCACAAGTTGAAGTTCGGGACGGACTGGAACCAGGGGGAGAAGAAGCCAGAACTGGCAGAACAAGGTACCCACCGTCAGATCCACCCTACTTGCGCCCCCCGTTCCCAGCAACCCTGAACGTGACGTTGTGGCGCAGAGTGGGGTCGCCTCTTTCTTACTTCGCTCCACAGGAAGCAGACTTGGCCGAGTGGGGGGCTGGGGAGGGCTTGAACCTCACTCTCAGCGCCCCTCTTCGTGGGCTGCTCTGCAGGGCCCCAGAGTGGGGAGGGTGGTGGATAGCGAGGTGGAGAGTGAGGAAGGCCTGTCCTGCCTGCCACCCCTCCGTGAAACCGACAGACAGTGTCCCTAATGTTCTAAGCTCCCCGACAGGTAAGGAGGGCAGGTGTGCCAGGTAGAGGGACGCGTGTACAGAAGCACGACGATGTGGAGGAGGGTATGTTAGGGGACAGGGAGTTACTGGGTGGGACTAGGCGACCAGCTGGGCGACCCAGCAAGGCCTTCAGTGCCGCGTGAACAGCGATGCTGTTATTTATGTCAGACCCCTCCTACCAGGACAGGAGCTCCACAGGGCAGGGCTCTTGGTCACTGATGTCACCCAGGTGCCCAGTTAGGAGCCTGGTTGATGCCGAGTGAGTAGTTAATAAAATAAACAGACGGTCTCATCTAATCCTCACGAGGATCCCGAGAGGTAGGCACTACCGTTATTAACTGATTTTCTCAGAAGAGGAAACTGAGGCTCAGAGACGTAAAGCAGCCTGCTCAGTGGCACACAGCCGGAACATGGCAGAGCCTGCTCTATGTACGCTCTCCGAACAGGATCGGATTCCCATGTGGGAAAATAACAAGGAGAGTAGAGGGCGTGGAGCGGAGAGGGTAGTAGGTTTCAGACGCCGTCAGGGAGGGACTCAACAGGACCTGTGACAGTGACCCGATAGTGACTCATTAGGGCTTGAGGATGAGGAAGGGGGAGGAGGTGATGGTACGTGGCAGCACCCCAAGACAGCCTGTCTCCTTTGTCTCCACTCTCCAGTTTCCAATGGCCCCGTGGAGTCGGTCACCCTGGAGAACAGCCCGCTGGTGTGGAAGGAGGGGCGCCAGCTTCTCCGACAGTGAGTGTGCACGGCAGGGGTGCCGGGCTGGGGTAGGCAGAGGGACGTGTTTGGCTTGGGAGATAAACTTGAAGACTCCACAGTCCTTCCTGTCCCCGCCGGGCGGTTGGAGGACATCGAACTGTCCTTGCTGGATCCTTGCTGGCCTGTCGTGCTGTGGGTGGAGGCTGGCCTGGAGGGAAGACTTGGCTGCAGGAGGCAGACATGGGGGACCTTTGCTCTTGAGAAGTGACCCCAGAGGCCTCTGGCTTTTAAAAAAGGGGGTATTTTATTATTAAAGAGGTTTGTGTTTTTTTATTTTTGTTTTTTGAAGAAGTGACTTTTTTTTAGGTTTCTTTATTTTGAGAGAGAGAGAAAGAGAGCATAGGAGAGACAGAGAGGAGGAGAGAGAGGATCCCAATCTCTCAGAGCAGAACCCGATGCAGGGCTCAAACTCATGAACTGTGAGATCATGACCTGAGCCGAAACAGAGTCGGATGCCCAACTGACCGCGCCACCCAGGCGCCCCATGTCCCTGATTTCCTTAAGCTAAATATCTGGAAGCACATTGCGAGCTTCCAGTGTGTGCAGTCACAGCAGAATGGTTGTAACACGCAGCACCTGCCAGGCGCCTGTTATGTGCCTGGCGCTGCGCTGAATGTCGCGCTCACGTTGATTCCTCGCGAGACTTCCTGTGCGGTAAGCTCCTAGCGTTCCCCTAACAGCATGGGTGCGGAGAGGGCGTGTGTTTGCATAAGACGACAGCGCCATCAAATGGAGGGTCCGAGAGGTGATCTTGGGGGTCCACCCCCAGAGCCCAGCTTCTTCACCACTGTGCTTCCCTGCCTCTCCCCTGCGGGGGTAGGGGGGACCTCGGACACAGGCAGGCACTCTAGATGACACGGCAGGTGAAGGCAGGTGTGCTCCAGTGTGTGAGGGGCAGTCTCAGGGGTCCCCGAGGGACAGGGTCATGGTGAACGTAAAAGACTTCTTGAGGAGCCGCCAGAGGACCAGCAAGGGACTCTTGTCTCGTATCTTTTAAAGCCACAGATACCCACAATTGATTTTTCCCCCTATTTTTAACTTTTAGACTAGTCCCAGCTAGTTTCCATTTTTTTTAATTACAGAAGTAATAAAAACTAATTTGTAGAAATGAGTAGAGTAAGTTGTAAAGGTTTATTTCACATCTCGAATCCCTTGTTCTGAAGATTGAAAGTCACTGCTGTTGAGTTTAGTGTGTCTGTCTCTTTCCAGGCCTTGTGGGGGGCATACTTCAGATACGTTTGTGTGTGATCTCATACTCTTGCACCCATTGACGCTTTTGTTGTTGTTGTTCGTTTATTTTTGAGAGAGAGACACAGAGTGTGAGCAGGGGAAGGGCAGAGCGAGGGAGACACAGACTCCGAAGCAGGCTCCAGGCTCCGAGCTGTCAGCCCAGAGCCCGACACGGGACTCGAACTCACGAACCGTGAGATTGTGACCTGAGCCGAAGTCGGATGCTCAACTGACTGAGCCACCCAGGCGCCCCTAACACTTTTTAAAAAAACGTTTATTTATTTATTTGGAGAGAGGGAGAGAGAGAGATGGAGCAGCGGAGGGACACAGGGAGAGGGAGCCCGAGAATCCCAAGCAGGCTCCACACTGTCAGTTCAGAGCTTGATCTCGTGAACCGTGAGGTCCTGGCCTGAGCCAAAGTCGGGACACTTAACTGAGCCACCCGGGCGCCCCAACACTTTTTTTTTTTTTTAACTGAATTATACGGATCGCGTAACTTATTTCGTGAAACCGTTTACTGTGGCCGTCTTGGCACTCTGCCTCCTTTATTTTCTGCCTAGCGTCCCCATCAGTCATTCGCGGCCCTGGTCCTCTGCAGCGGACATGTTGCTTGGCCCCTGCGTTTTGGCTCTTACGTACAACATCCTGGCAAGCATCTGTGTGGCCGCATTATGCCTATGTATAAAGGCTTCTCCTGGAAATAGACTTGAAAGTGAAACAGCAGGGCCAGGGTATGCTTATTTAAAATACTGGTGTGCCGGGGCGCCTGTGTGGTGCAGTACGTTGAGCATCCGACACTTGATCTCGGCTCAGGTCATGATCTCACGGTTCTTGAGTTTGAGCCCCACATCGGGTTCTGCACTGATGGTGTGGAGCCTGCTTGGGATTCTGTCTCTCCCCCTCTGCCCCTCCCCTGCTTGTATGTGTGTGTTCCATCTCTCTCTCTCTCTCCCTCTCTCTCTCAAAATAAACCTTAAAAAAAAGGAAATCTAAAATACTGGTGTAGAGGCGCCTGGGGGGCTCAGTCGGTTGAGCATCCGACTTCGGCCCAGGTCACGATCTCCCGGTCCATGGGTTTGGAGCCCCACGTCGGGCTCTGTGCTGACAGCTCAGAATGAACCTGCTTTGGATCCTGTGTCTCCCTGTCTCTGCCCTCCCCCACTCACACTCTGCCTCTCTCAAAAATAAATAAACGTTAAAAATTTTGTTAATTAAAAAAATATCAGTGTGTAGTCTTTATTATTTTTTCCTTAACGTTTATTTATTTTTGAGAGACAGAGTGGGAGAGGGGCAGAGAGAGAGAGGGAGACACAGAATCCGAAGCAGGCCCCAGGCTCCGGGCTGTCAGCACAGAGCCCAAGGCCGGGCTTGAACCCACGAACCGTGAGATCGTGACCTGACCTGAAGTTGGGCGCTTAACCGAATGAGCCACTCAGGCACCCCTGATGTGTGGTCTTAAGTTGCTTCTCCAAAAAGGCTGTCCCAGTTTGCAGCAGCCCCCAGAGAAGCCAGGAGACCCCTGACCCACGCCAGTGCTGTCTCCCTCCAGGTACCTGGAGGAGGTGGGCTACACGGACACCATCCTGGACATGCGGTCCAAACGCGTGCGGTCCCTACTGGGCCGCTCGTTGGAGCTCAACGGGGCCGTGGAGCCCAGCGAAGGTGGCTCCAGGGCCACGCCAGGCCCCGGGGGGCTCAGTGGCGGTGAGTCGCTGCTGGTGAAACAGATCGAAGAGCAGATCAAAAGGTGAGCCCTTGGTGAGGCCTGGCAGGTCTGTTCCTCTGTGTCCCCTCCTCCTGATGAAGGCCGACGTCAGAAAAGCCAACGGTGCTCCCTCGTGCTCTGGTGGCCGCTTCCTTCCTGGAGGGTATTGTGGGTCCCTTTGCCCCAGAGCCTTCAGTGCCTTCGTTGTGGGATCCCTGGATTCTCTTCTGGGTCCCCCTGCACATACTCCCGTGGTGTCATCTTCGTGCCGATTCGCGTCACGGCTCCCGTCCGGCACGGCGCTCCTTCTGAGGCTCAGGCCTTAAACCGCTCAGCACGTGGGGCAGCAGCTGAAGGCAGAGCCTGGGTGGCACCCCCAGCCCCCGGTGGGGAGCAGAATACACGGCCACCGCCCTGGGGAGCTCTCACTTGTTCGTCGTCTCACTGGTAGTTGTTCCTCAGCATCAGTGACTTAACATTTGGTGACGTTCGGTGCTGTGCAGAAGGGGAAGAAGGAAGAGTGATGGGCAGTGGCCCTGCTTTGAATGGGCGGCGGGGGGCCTCTTTACGGGGTGACATGTGGGCAGAGAACCGCAGGAGATGGAGTAAGCCGCCCACGGGAACAGCGACCGTCAGGGTCCCGAGACTTGGCATGTTGAGGAACCCACAGCCAGGCCTGTGTGGCTGCAGGGAGTGAGCGTGTGGGGCTGTGGTCTGTGGTGAGGTTGAAATCTCAGGAGTGAGATGAAATGGGGCTGTACCGGCCACGATAGGGAGTTTGGATTCTTCTCTACGGGTTGTGGGAAGCCCGTGGTTTCGAGCGGGGGTGTGACACAATCCGGTGTGCTGGTCGGCTTCGAGGAGGAAGGGCTGGAGGGCAGGAGCCGGAGTGCGGCTGGGAGCCTCCTGCGGTGTCCTGGCGAGAAGCGGAGGGCGCGCCAAGCGGCCAGCCTCTCCGTGGGTTTTCTTTTGGAAGGAGTGGATGTGGGGAGAGGAGGGAAACCGGGGGGTGGCTCTGGGGTTCGGGCCAAGCAACGGGAGCCGCGTGGGCTGCGACAGGGGAGACGAGTGGAAGGAGCGTCGAGGGGGCCATCGAGGGCGGGCGGAGTCCGCGGCCGGGCGGCCCCCAGTGCAGGTGACGCGTGGCCAGCCTGGAGCTCGGGTGGGGGTGGTGGGGGCTGGACTCCGGACTCCCCTCTAGTTCACCAGCATGCGAGCGGGGTTGGCAGGCTAGAGGCAGCAGCCGAGGAGGCTGGGCCGGTGCAGCCGTGTTGCCGAAGGAAACCCCAGAGATGCTCTGCTGGGAGGCCGCACACCATGCGGCCAGGACGCGGTGCCGGATTTGGCAGCCCGGAGGAAAGATCTGTCCTCCGGGCAGTGACCGTAGACCTGGGCAGTTGACAGGAACTCTCCGGAGCATTGGCCCCGTGGCCATAAAGGAGGATGTTTGTGTTTATCTGAACTTTGAATTCCACCCACTTTTCTACCCTGGAGTCAGGTTTGGGCAAATAACCCTTTTGTTAAAACCCGTTATCCGCTTGGAGGCATCCGACGGTTGGCCAGGAGTGGAAATGGGAGGCCATCTGTCAGTCGGGAGGGTGCAGGTGCGTTGACGGCTGGGCCGCCCACGGGGCCGCGGACGTTTTCAGAGTGACCGGTTCCTCTTTCCCGCCGGGCGCGTCTGCCGCTTGCCTGATCCGCGCCCGTGGTTTGCCCGGGCCGTGGGAACGGGGGCTGCTGAGTCAGCGACACTTGCTCGGCCCACTCTCCTGACCCGGCACTTGAAAGTGTCGGGGTGGGGTGAGTGTCTGTTGGTCAGAGGCTGCGATTGGAGCCCCGCGTGTGATCATGGTGGTTTCAGCCCCCTTGAGCGCCGGGGCCAGGCTCTGGCCGCCTCTGAGCTTCGCCACCTGGCGGGACTAATGCCCCCCCTGCCCCCCTGTCGTGGGCAGGAACGCGGCAGGCAAAGATGGCAAAGAGCGCCTGGGCGGCTCGGTGCTGGAGCAGATCCCCTTCCTGCAGAGCTGTGAGGACGAGGACAGTGACGAGGACGACGAGTTGGACAGTGTGCAGCACAAGAAACGGCGGGTGAAGGTGCGCTCCCCGCCCCATCCCCTCCCCCGGGAGGGCCCCCCTGCTTTGTGTGCCGGTGGCACAGTGCCCCCGTGGGTGCTCTTGGGGCCGTGTCTCTGGCCACGCCCCTGCCTCGGTGACCAGCCGGGGCCTCGTCTTCCCCCACCCGTCTCCTCCCATCCTTTCTTCAGCTCCGAGAGGCTTCGGCTCTCCAGACTGGGCCAGCCACACCCTGCCCTCTCCGCGCTCTGTCCCTTGGGCTAGTCTGACCTCCATCACCCACACCACGTGGCTCTCTGCCTTCTCCCTCGATAGACTGTGAGCTCTGCCAGGCGGGGACTTAGTGTGCTCGCAAGCGTGTGTCCTCCCGCTCTTCTCTTCCCAGCACCCAGCCCCCGGCGTGGATGGCCGCTGCGGTCAGCCCGGGGCCAGGTTGGGGCATCCGCGGGGGCCTTGGTAGTTTTGAGCGTCCATCCTGCCCTTGCGTCGAGACCGAGGCCCAGGGGCACTCCCCGCAGGCCAGAGTCCAGATCTCAGCTTGGCTTCAAGATAATGGCCCTTGCCCCATTTGACCCCTGCGCCTCGACTGCCAGAGCCACCGTGTTCCTGCCGTTTCAGTGGCACCGTCCCCAGGCACGACGTGGGCTCACGTCACCTGTCCAGTAAAAAAAAACCTCGCTTTGGGCCTGTGCGGACCTAGCTCTGCTCTAGCAGCGGCGACATGGAGAGAGAGGTCCGGTCCCTGGCATGGGGAGCCGGCGGGGGGCTGGTAAGCAGTCCTGTGCCAAGGGACGTGCTGCCATGCGGGCTGCACGAAGGGGGCCTGTGTGGGGCCTTCCCATCAGAGCCCTTCTCTGCCTCCTTCAGCCTCACCTTAGCGCCCCTCCTCCGCCGCCCCTCCACGCCACCTTCTCTGACCTCTCACCGGCCCTTCCTCCCCTTCCCTCGGCAGGGTCGGAGCCATCTGGACCTGGACCGCTCTGGGTGCTCCCTGTCTGGTGTCCCCACATCTGTGTGGGACCACATCTGTCCTTGCCACAGCTCTGTCTCCAGGGTCCCCGGTGCGGCCCAGCATAGGGTCCCGCCTAGCGTAGGCGCTTGGGGAACGCACAGAGCCAGGACGCTGGAGCTGGGTTCCAGGAGAATCAGGATGTCTCCGAGGCTGGGGCCTCTGATCCTATTCGTGGTCTCTCCTGTGCCTCTTGGGATTTTCACTCCTTTTTCAGCTCTTACCTCATCCTCCTCTGGGAGGCCTGCCCGCTCCTCTCTGCTCCTCCCAGCAGAGATAGATCATCGCTGACTTACACTCCCTCAGGCTTTTGTGTCTGTCCCCGCACTTGTCCCGCGGGCCCTGCGGGGGAGGCTCATCAGACAGGGGTCTCGCGCCTCCCCGGGCCCGCTCTCTCACCCAGGAGACCTTTAGTGACCAGACTGTTCTTCCAAAGACCTCTAAGGCTCCCGCAGTGGCCACTGGCCTGGCTGTGTGCCTTCGGGCATGTGATCCTCTTTGTCTTAGCAGCAGTTTCAGGGGCTCACCGTCTCTGTCTCTGGGTTGTTGAGGATTTCTTTAACGTGAATTCGTGCCTGTGGAGTCCTTGGCTACGCCGGGGCTGGCCGCACCCGGTGCTCGGTGGTGGCAGTGTTCGCAGCGCTGGGCACGGTGGGCAGAACGGAACTGCACGGGACACCTCTGTCGTGGGCCCTGGAGAACGCCTGTTTACGCTTCCATGCTTCTGCAGAGCCCTGGCCCCACCAGGGCCTCTCTGGGCACGCTGGCCAATCCTTGAGGGAAGGAGGAGGAGGTCGCTGCGTCCCGTCCCTCTGGTCCTCCCACACAGGCCAGTGGCTGGCGCCTCACGGACGCCTGAGCGATTTTGACTCCACGGATGCATAGCCTGCTGTGCCGGCTTGGAGTGCTGGGCCTGCGTGGGGGCGGGGGGGGGGGGGGTGGTCAGCCACACCCTCCAGGAGCCTGCGGTCTGACTGAGGCTGGCCTTGTGAGTGCCCGGACTTGGTGCAGTCCGGGGACACTTGGGAGGGAGAAGATTCCCCGAAAGGGGTGGTGTTTGAGGCCGGTGGTCGCCAGAGTCCCAGTGCCGGGCCGGGGTGTGCTCTGACACCAGCGCCTGGAGCAGAAGTCAGAGAGAGACCCGAACTGTTGCTGAAAATCCTGGAACCCCCCTGAGTCTTCTCAGGCAGCCGTGGGGGTGGCGCGCACACAGCCCCCGGACGGCACTTTGTGTACGACGTGGTGACGCGGGCACCGCAGGAGGGTGAAGGATCGGATGAGGGTGTCCCTGTGGAAGGCCGGGCCGCGTGGGGAAATGCGGGCGCCGTGCTGCTCCGAAGTCCCACGTCTGGGATGGGGTCCGAGCTTGCGGAGGGAGGAACACGAGAGGGTTTGGTCGTGACCCTGCGGAAGACCTCGCCTGCCTGGCCTCCTGCTCCTCCGGGCGGGGGGGACGGTGCTGTGCGCTCTCGGTCCAAGGTGGCGCGCGCTACGGAGCTTCAGCCCACCCAGCAAGATGGAAGGGAGACGCGGAGGACCCTCGGTGATCTTCCGGTCCAGAGCCGCCTCAGCGTCTCGACTGGTCTTGGACCGGGGACCTGGGATGCGGGGCTTCGCTGCTCAGCCTCGGTTTCCTCGTCTGTAGTATGGGAATAAGTACAGCGATGCCAACTCTTCACAAGGTTGTGAAGTCACACGGGTGAAGCTCGCTTGGTGCGCTGAAGAACGCGTAGAGGCTGGCACGGAGTTCGATAAGCGTTTGCCACCGTCACCCCCGCGCGTCCGTGCCACTCGAATCGTGCATCTCCGCACGCTCGCTTACACACTTAGGCACATACGTCTCTCCCCTCTGCCCTGCGGCGGCCTTTGCTGTCTGCCTCTCCCCACCCCCTCCATACAGGCTTGCGGAAGGGGAGGGTGGGGCCTGTGAGGGGATCACAGGTGGGGGCAGGGGTGGGGTGGCCTGGAGGCGAAGAGACTTCCGAGCTGTGGGGCCGCCTCGGCCCCTGAAGGCTGCCAGCAGGGGGAGCGCTGCCACCAAAGCGTGTCCCGGCCCCTGGGAAGGGCACGAGGGGAGGGAGGTGGAGCTGGTGTCCGGTGTGGGACACTTCCAGGCAGGGCCAGGTGGTTCCTGGAGGCGCGGCGGGCCTGGGCTTGGGCTCGCGCCGCGGGCAGGAGCCTCCTGACCCGTCTGGTTTCCTCCATGCCCAGCTGCCCTCCAAGGCCCTGGTGCCTGAAATGGAGGACGAGGACGAGGAGGATGACTCTGAAGATGCCATCAACGAGTTCGATTTCTTGGGCTCGGGAGAGGATGGGGAGGGCTCTCCGGACCCTCGACGATGTGCCGCAGAGGGGACCCACCACGAGTTGGGTAAGCTGAGGGTTTTCTGGCCAGCCGTCCTCACCAGGCGAGGTGGGGGCACACGCGGCCGCCCACAGCTGCTTCCTGCCCCAGGGTCTCCACCGGACGGATATGCTTCCTGAGAGGAGGGTGGCCGAGGAGAGCAGGAGCCCCACACCGTGGCGGCCGGGCCCTCACCCCTTCCCTGGAAAATCCCTGTGGGGACGCAGGCGGGCCTAGCTCTTCCCGGAACGGGGCCTCTGGCCCTCCGCGCAAGCGTCTAGTTCTTGGACCTCGGGGAGGGAACAGGACGAGGACCTGGCAGGCAGAGGCAGGCAGGGCAGGGCTGCATTCTCCTGTTCTGTGACCCCGAGCCACGGGGCCCTCGGCCGTCACACAGGATGGCCGGGGACTGAGTTCCCTGCAAGGCTGGCACCACAGAGCATCCTAGCTCAGTGCGCCTCCTCTGCCTGACCCCACTCCCTCTTCGAGCCCTGGCGCTCCCTGGTCAGGACTTTCCGGCTACCTCACGTTGGCAGGAGAGGCCTCCGGTGGCTAAGGTGAACCGGAACACGGGCTCCAGCCCCGTGCTTTGTCCCTGCAGAAAGCCGGCGGGTCAAACTCCAGGGAATTTTGGCTGACCTTCGGGATGTGGATGGGCTGCCCCCTAAAGTGACGGGTCCCCCTCCTGGCACACCCCAGCCCCGGCCACACGAAGGTAAGCGGCCCCTCCCCCGGCCCAGTCCCCTGGGGCTCATAGCAGAGGGGGGCTGCAGAGCTAAGCCCAGGGCTTCTGTGTCCTCAGGGTCGAAGCCTGGCCTCTAGTCTGCAGCCTCCCTGTCCCAAAAGTTTGTCTGTCTGTCTGTCTCCCTCTTTTTTTTGTCTGTCCTGCCCTGTCTGTCTGTCTGTCTGTCTCTCCCTGTCTCTTTCTTTCCAGCTGTGATTCTTGATCTCGTCCTCTCCCTGTCTCTTTCTGACTCCTTATCTCCCCCTCTGCCTCTTTCTGTCTTTCTTTCTCTCTCCCTGCCCCTCTCCGCCCCTTCCCTCCCCTCCCCCTACCAGGTTCCTTTGGCTTCTCCTCAGACGTTTTCATCATGGACACTATCGGGGGCGGGGAGGTGAGCCTGGGGGACTTGGCGGATCTCACCGTCACCAACGACAACGACCTCAGCTGTGATGTAAGTTCTTGGGATGCCCTACCCCCCACGGGCCCTCATTGGGCATCCCGCACTGTGCCCACTCTTGCTGAGCTCTGACCCGGTGCCTGGCCTGCGCTGGGTCCCTTAGCGGGAGGACGCTGTGAGGTCATTCAGCAGCTCACCTGTTGTACAGAGGGGTGCGGACACGTACTCGGCACGGGGCTTGACAGGGTCGCCGAGGCACAGGGTCTGGAAGACACCACGGCCCCTGCCATCTCCTGTAGGCAGTGCTCCCTCCCACCCCTGGCCTACGTGCCCCTCACATCCAGGCCCCGGGTGGGCTGGCGGCAGGGCAGGACGGCATCAGAAGGGGAAGGGGGCTCTGGGTTGGCACAGCGTGGGGAAGCGGACTTGTGCAGGAGATAGGAATTGAGCTGAACTTGGCAGCCAGAAACCAAAAAACCAGGCGTGGATGGGGCCTGGTAGGCAGGCGGGCCGGGGTGACAGGGAGGCCTTTAGGGCCGGTGTTCTGAGCCCCAGATCCACAGATGGGCCTCTGGCCCTCTGGTCTCTGCATCGGGTGCACGTGCACATTTCCCCCACATTTCACCACAGCTTTTAGCAGGATCTCGAGCGGTTGGTTCCCCAGCAGGGTTGTGGGCCCTGCTGTGAGATGCCAGGAAGGGGGGCCGAAGTAGAGGCTTCGAGCAGGCGTGTGTGCCTGTGAGGGGGTAACCACACAGCGGCGGAGCCTCTGGCCCTAAAGAACGAGGGCATTGGTGACAGCTGCAGTGGGGACCTTTGGGGATAGAGCCCAGACCGAGGGCTTTATCAGCTGTGGAGCCCGTGTTGGGGCAGGACATGGCATCTTGCCTGACAGTCTGCTCATCCTCCTTCCCGATGGGCTGCCCCTTGGTCCCCCGCTCGGAGAGTGATACCACCATCCACCAGGGCACCTGCAGGGTCTCTGGGACTCCCCCAGCGACCTATTGATTCTGCTCCCCAGTCTCTCCCTTCTGTGCATACCTGTCCCCATTTCCGCTCCCCAGCATGTGGTCTCTGTGCCCTCTCTTTGCCTGAGAGGCTTCTCTCAGGGCCCCTTGGCCCCTGCAGCCACTCGTATGTGCCTACATCCAATCCGTGTCACTTCCCTGCTCTAAACCCTTCCATGGCTCCCTGTTTCACTTAGGATGAGATACGGGTTCCTAGAAGTGGCTCCAGCCCCAGCTCCTGCCACTCTCTCCCTTGCTTTCTACAACCCAGGCCTCCCCTCAGGCTCTAGATCTGGCCTGCAGCCTCAGGGACTTTGTTCATGCAGTGTCCTCCCTCAGTCCCCTCCCCTGATCTGGTTAAGTCCTGCTCTCTTGACACCTTAGGAAAGCCACACTGACCCCCACAGAGGCGGTCAGGCTGCTCGGGTACTCAGAGTTCAGGGACCTGGCACCGCGGGGCAAACTGACTTGACTGCTTTCCCGAAGCCCCCGCTGTGGGTCTGGGTGGGGAAGGGACCGGTCCTTGGCCTCCTGGATGTCAGTCCGTGTCTGCGGGACCGTGGGGACGCTGAGGCACCTCCCCCTACCCCAGCTCTCTGACAGCAAAGATGCCTTTAAGAAGACGTGGAACCCCAAATTCACCCTGCGCTCACACTACGACGGCGTGCGCTCCCTGGCTTTCCACCACAGCCAGGCCGCCCTGCTCACCGCCTCTGAGGACGGCACGCTCAAGCTCTGGAACCTGCAGAAAGCTGTCACGGCCAAGAAGTGAGGGCGGCAACCCCGGGTTGGGGGGAGCGGAGGGGAGGGGCTCTCGGTGACATCCGGCTCCTCTGCCTCCCCCAGGAACGCAGCGCTGGATGTGGAGCCTATCCACGCCTTCCGGGCTCACAGGTGGGGAAGCGCCCCCACAGGCGGGTCTGGCCCCGGCCCTCTGCACGCACACCCCCTCGCTCCCGGTGCTCTGCAGACACGGCGCTCCCACGGCCGGTTCTGGGCGCAGCCTTCGGAGGAGGAGATGGGTGTGGGGAGCTAGGGGCAGGCCGGTCCGGGGGCACCACCGGAGCCCCGGAGGCCGGATTCCTTTTGGCCGTCCTCAAAAAATCTAGCAGAGGACCTCAAGATCCCACGGAGGGGGCCGGAGGAGGGCTGAGGCTGAGCTTCTCATTTCTCCTTCGCCACTTTTGTCCCTTTCAGGGGCCCTGTGTTGGCAGTCGCCATGGGCAGCAACAGCGAGTACTGCTACAGCGGCGGGGCCGACGCCCGCATCCACAGCTGGAAGATTCCGGACCTCAACGTGGACCCCTATGACGGCTACGGTGAGGACGGCTCCCTCCTCTGGCTCCCACCCCCCTTGTCCACCGGGGCCTCTTCGTTCCCTCAGTGCCCACCCCTGCCTAGCAGTGCAGGGCCCGGGGGGCGGCGGGGGGCGCACCGTGTGCCCCCAACCCGGGTGAGCCTGGAGCCTCGTGTTCAGCCTGTGACGGGGGTCAGATGGGCCGAGGCAGGAAGGCGGTGGCGTTGGGGGGCCGCTTCCTAGAGGAGCTGGCAGGTGAGCGGACTCGGAATCCACACCTGGGCCGGGGACCGGCCCACGCAGGGGCTTGGTAGGCCCTGCCGGTGTCTTCCTGTGTCCGAGTGCAGGCAGTCGGTGAGGAGAAGTGGAGCGGGTGACAGGGGACAAGTTAGTTGGGCCGGGCTGTAGGGAGTCTGCACTTGATCCTTGGCACCCCTTTAAGAGTTAAGTGGAAAAGTGACCGCACTGCTATTTATTGTACGTCCCCCTTCTTCTGGTGCCTCTTCCGATAACTTTCTTGGTCATACGCGTGGCTCTTTACTGCATTGTGGTGGTAGAGTTTAGAGGTCTGCGTCTTCCCAAGAACAGTCCCACCCCGTAAAAGGTCAAGGGTCAGTCCCAGGTAGTCTGTGCTCTGGGCCATGCGAGCTGCCACGCGTTGGGGGTCAGCAGGGCCTGACCAGAGCACGCCGTGTGGACTTGAGTGACGGGGGAGGCAGAGGTGGGAAGGATCAGAGGGCTTTAGAGAGACTGGGCAGGGCTTGTGCCCTGGGGGCGAGGAGCCAAGGCAGGCAGAGTGGGGCACCACCCACGAGTCCCAAGCTGCAGAGGGTCTTGGGGCCACAGAGCCACCATTGTTCCTTCACCAAGGAGGACCAATGCTCCTTCACCATTGTTCCCCTTCACCAAGTCCTAAAACTTGTGTGTTGAGCGCTCGTTCTGTGCCAGGCACAATGGTGGGCCCTGTGGGCGTGGCAAGGGAATCCCCGCCCTCTGGAGCTTCTGTTCCCAGCTAGTGGTCAGAGGGTGCGCGGCCGCTGCGGCGGGTTCCGGCGGTGACGGCGCCGAGGGCAGGAGGAGTCTGGGTAGAGCTGGGTGAATGGGCGGCTAAGCCGGGCAGCCCGGCTCTCGGCAGGGGTCGGTGCCCTGGAGCTGTCTGGGGTGGGGGCGCTGGCCCTGACCTAGCTTGTTTCCTCCTTCCGCTGGGTCTAGACCCGAGTGTGCTGAGCCACGTGCTGGAGGGCCACGGGGACGCTGTATGGGGCCTAGCCTTCAGCCCCACCTCCCAGCGCCTGGCCTCCTGCTCTGCTGACGGCACCATCCGTATCTGGGACCCGCGCAGCAGCAGCCCAACCTGCCTCTGTACCTTCCTCACAGCCAGCGGTGAGTCAGGGGAGCAGGGCTGGGCGCGGGGTGGGCGTGGGAACACGTCACAGAGGAACGCGACTCCCCACGAGGGGCCCAGGCTTCCCAAGTCCCGTCCCGCAGCCCCAGGGCAGGACCGGGTCTGCTAAGCAGCCCTCCCTTCCCTGTGCCCTCAGATCATGGGATCCCCACCTCAGTGGCCTTCACCAGCACCGAGCCCGCCCACATCGTGGCCTCCTTCCGCTCTGGCGACACGGTCTTGTACGATCTGGAGGCTGGCAGTGCCCTCCTCTCGTTGGAGTCCCGGGGGAACAGTGGTAAGGGGGGGCCTCAGGGACAGGGGCTGGTATCTGAATGCCTCCAGGGCCCCGGTTCCTCCTGTGGCTCTGCTGAGCCGGTGTCTCATCAGCAGAAGATGTCTCCCCTACCCCCTCGTGGGCTCTGGGTAGGAAGGAGATAAGGTCCCAGCAGCTGCCTGGCTCCCGGGAGGGCTGAGGGGACAGAGATCATCAGGAACTCACTCGCCCGTCAAGCCTCTTGGCAGAATGCATGGCCCTTACGGGTGGCTCGTACCCGTCCTGTGGCACCCCAGGCGTCTTACGGATGAAGCACTGTGGCCCGGGGAAGGGAGAGGCCTGGGAGCCCAGGCCCCCGGCCAGCTGAGCAGACAGCAGGGCCGTGGAGACGTGGTTCTCTTCCTCTGGTCTTTGTCCTGGTCTCCCTGATTTCCCCGACATCCTTCCCTCTCCTCCTCTCCTTCCAGGCCCAACCCAAATCAACCAGGTGGTGAGTCACCCAAACCAGCCCCTCACCATCACCGCCCACGACGACAGAGGCATCCGCTTCCTGGACAGCCGGACAGGTGAGGCCCAGCCTTCCTGGTCCCCGCTCACTCGTGCTCACGGTGTCCCGTCGGGCCCTTGACCTTCCCCGCCAAGGGAAAGTAACCTGCCGCCCACCCTCTCTCCTCTCAGGGAAATCCGTGCACTCTATGGTTGCCCACCTGGACGCGGTCACCTGCCTAGCCGTGGACCCCAACGGCGTGTTCCTGATGTCGGGAAGTAAGTGGGGACTCTCCTGGCTCCTAAGGAGCAAGGGTGTGTGGGACCGAAGAGGAAGAGACGCGGGCACTGGTCACGAGGGCGTATTCTGGGGCCCCCTCCCGCAGGGGGGCAGGGGCAGGGAGCCTCCCGGCAGAGACCGCGCACGCTCAGCCCACTGGAAGCTTTTGCGTGCGTCTTCCCGCTTCATCCAGATCACGCTGTCGGCAGGGTATGTTATACCCGTCGTGCAGATGCGGAAACGGGCTCGTGGAGGTTCCGTGATTCGGTCGAGCGTGGTGGGTTGGCTGCAGGAACAAGTCCGAGTGTGTGTGGCTCTCAGTCCCCACAGGATTGTTAGCATTTGGAGCCACATGCTCCGTGGATAAGGGCACTGGGGCCCGGCCACCACAGGGCTGTGCCTCAGAAGGATGAGGTGCGATGTCGGCAGACGGGGAAGGGAGGTGAAGCGTGTGCCGGGCCATCAGGAGTGCCATGGGCGAGGCGTCTCCTTCCGCTCACCTCTGCTCCCCACTGTCAGAGTATGTGGGAGGTTGCGAGCGAGCACACACGGCGTGGGAGAGCACGTGGACGGGCCTGGTCCCATTGTGGCTGGGTCTTTGCCTGGTGACGGTAGCAGCTGTGCCTGCAGGTGCCCGTAGAGGGGGTGGTCAGGGAGGTCAAGCCCAGGGCAGAGAGGATTTGGGACAGGGCCCAGGTCCTCCGTATATAAGGGACACATTGAGCCAGCCTCCGCCACAGCCAGCCTGGTCCTTCGGACGCATAAGTCGGGCCGTCTCTGAAGGGGGCTCTTGCCCCAGGGCCCGGCCCTGTCCGCTCCACCCTCTCTGGCCTCCTCTCCATGCTCCTGCTCAGGCTGCTGCAGCCGTACCCGCCTCCTGCCCGTCCTCAGAACCTTCCCCTGGCCACCCCTGCTGTTCCTCCGCATACCCCCGTGGCCCTTCTGTCATCACGGTGACCAGCTTGTGCCGGTGCTGCTGTCCGCCTGGCATTGCTCCTCCTGTTTTCTCATTTACCGGGGGCCACGTTGGAAGGTCCACAGCACTGTGTGGGCAGCTTTGCCCAGGACGTTCACTGTGTCCCCGGGGCCTGGTACGCAGGTGCCCGGTGAGCACTTGGTAACTAATGGGTGGACGGCCAGCTGGGATAAAAGCATTCTCCTTTGGGCTGGGCATCAGGAGGTGGCCGGCAGAGGTGGGGGACGAGAGGATGGAGACGACCTCCCCCCCCCCATTGTTGAGGCTCCTCCAGTGGGGGAGGTTCGGGGAAGCCGGGCTACCTGCTGGGGGACAGTGCTCTCTGGTCCCACACCTGCGCAGGCCATGACTGCTCCCTGCGTCTGTGGAGCCTGGACAACAAAACATGCGTGCAGGAGATCACGGCCCACCGCAAGAAGCACGAGGAGGCCATCCACGCTGTCGCGTGCCACCCCAGCAAGGCCCTCATTGCCAGCGCAGGCGCCGACGCCCTGGCCAAGGTCTTCGTATGATGCCCACCTGGCCCCGCCCCGGCCTCCACCTCGGCTGGGGAGCGGGGCCAGGCAGGTGGGACTGAGGTGAGAGGCCGGACAGGAGGGAGGCTTGGTCTGGGAGGGCTTCTAGAAACCCTCTGCGTCCTCACCCCTGACGGGAGGGACCTCAGATGTATCGCTTTGCCTGGCACTTCAGGAGGGGGCCACGTTCCCAAGGTGGAAAGCCCTGGGCGTCAAGAGAGGGGACGGAGGCGGCCCGACCTCTCGTACCCGGGGTGTCATGCTCCAGTCTCCCCTCCCTTCTGTTTCCCTCAGGCGACTCCCAGCCTCGGTGGAGGCCCGGAGGCCCGGCCTCTTCCTGCCTGCCTTGGAACCTGGTGGTGCTAATGCCCCTTTCCCTGGGAGGCCATCCCCCACAGCCTCCCCTTCCCCAAGCATCCAGCCTGGGGGGCAGCCTCCTTCAGGACTTCCCCTCCCGGACGTCCTCAAGGAGTTTCCTCTCTGCGCCGGACACCCAGTCCTGGTATCTGAGCTGCTTTCTTGGGTGCAGCACAGCCAGGGCTGGGTGTCCTTGGGGATCAGCTTTTCCAAGACGCCAGAAGGTGCCAGGTTCTCTCTTTGAACCCCCGATCCCCCCTCCTTCTTCCCAGACCTGGGTGGTAGCTGTGCCGGGAAGAGCCCCAGGCGCCCCCGCTCTGGGTCCCCTGGGAAGCCATGGCACCAGCTGGACCACCTGGTCCTCCTCAGCGGGGAGCGCCCGGCCTGGTCCACTCCAGAAGCTAGCCCCAGTCCACCACCCTCTCCTCCAGTTCCCTCAACACAGCTTTCCAGACACTACCCAGCGCCTCCAGGGCCAGTAACTGCCTGGGAATCAGGTGATGCCCTCGGGGGAGGCGCCCACCCCTCTCCCCTCCCTCCCCCAGCACTCTTCCAAGGGCAGCCCCCCAGCCCCCACGGGGTCACCCATGGGGAGAGATGGCCTTCTCTCACCCCTCCCTGGGGCATGGAGGCTGGAGGGGGTCCCCCTGGTCCCCCACAACTCCCTGTATATCTGTATAAATAAATGGGATTTTAATGGAGCCCCGCCCCCACCCATGTTGTTATCACTGTGTGATAGTCTGTGTCTCCTCTCCTGGCCCTCCACTCTCTTCCTCTATTTATTTCACTCTTTTTTTGGGTTCCACCCTGAGCCCTCGGGCCCCCTTCAAGGTTCCTGTTTATAAGCCCCGTCCCCTCTGCCCTGGACTTGGATGTGAAACTTGTCTCAATAAACCCTTTGGAGTAAGATGGGTGGCGGTGCTGACTGTCGAGGGGGCTCAGGGGACCGGGGACTTCAGGAGAGGGGTAATGGGTTCTGCCTGGGCTGGGTGGAGCTCAGGGAGGGGATGATGGGTTGGGGTTTTGTGGTAGGGTGGGGGGGGGGGTGCCAGAGAGGGGCCCACGGTTTGGGCGGGTTGTGGGTGGAGGGCCGGAAATGGGGGCACAGGACCGAATCTCCCCGGGCCCCTCCTTTCTGTTCCTGAGCACACTCCTTCCCCAGGGGCCTCAGCAGCAGCCTGGGGGCAGAGCCCTGAGAAACATGACATGATGTGACAGCTTGAGACTCCCCCTCCCCACCCCCAGCCCCCATGTGTGATGGGTGGTAGGAGGCCAGAGGGCTCATCCTGAGTACTTAACTCCCCACCTCGCCTGTCCTCCCCACGTGGGCCTGGGCTTACTAGAGCCTCAGCCACCATGGAGGGTGAAGGGAGAGCTCCCGCCATGCGGGGAGGAGCCCTGAGGAGTCCCTTCCCCTCACCAAGGTGGTCAGACCCAAGTGGTCAGTTATGCACCCAGTGGGAACCAGATGCCACGCCAAGTTCATCACGTGCTATTTCACTGGGTCCTCACGACACCCTCCAAAAGTGGGATCGTTAGACCAAGTTACAGAAAACGGGGTGCGGGCGGGGGGCTGCTCAGGGCCTCCAGAAGGCCATCAGAATTTGTACCCAGTCCTGTGGGACTCCCTCTGCACACCCCTGGCCCTCGGCACGGTCTGTACAACGCGCCCAACGCTAACGCCCACCCCCTGGGTGGTCAAGGGCTGTGCCCCAGTGCCCACAGTAGGACCCGGCTCCTGTCGGGGCCCTGGGAACGCTTGAAGAAGGATGCAGGTTGGCAGATGGCCATCAGGTGACACTGACAGGAGCCTAACTGTGAGCTCCACGTGGCCTTGTTCACCCCTCATCCCTCTGGGCTCTGAGCAGCTTCCCCAGGTGGTGGTTTGGGTTTTCACTCCAGCCTCAGACTTCCTTCCTTCCCCAGCCCCAGCCGGCCCAGCCCCCGGATGTGGTGGCAGTCGCTACTGTACCGACGACCTCAGCTGCCCCTGGCAGCCCTTCACCAGGAAGGGGGGCCCGTCTCGAGGCCCCCAGCCCCAGCCAGCCCTGCTGGTCTGGAACGCAGGCGGGCAGGTGGCCCATCTCTACTGGGATGTCTTGGAGCTCAAAGCCAGGCCTTGAACCTTCAGTGAAGGGGATGGGGGCGGTAGCAGCTTCAGTGGTGATCTCGGACGAGTCTTAATGCCCCATGGGGGGTTCTGTTTCCTGAACGTAAACTAACGGCAGCCACTCTTCTTCTTAGCTGGGGAAGAGAAATCGAGTCTGAATCGCTCCTAAACAGGCTGGAGGAACTGTTTTAGGACAAGCTTGGCACATAGTAGGCCAGCATTCAATGCTTCCCGAGACGACTGACTGAATGAACATACTCTACTTAACCCCTGAGTGCTCGAGGTGCCTACCCCTTTATTTGTGCAAATTACAGTGATGGCCACCACCTACTGAACCTCAGCTGTGTGCCAGGCGCCATCATACAACCTCATTAATCCCCACAAAGACCCTCTGGGGTCAGTCCTATCACTGTCCCACCTAACAGATGGAGAAACAGGCCCAGAGAGGGGAAGCCACTCACCTAAAGGCACACAGACACATGCACAGTTCCCCCAGGAGAACAAACTGTTCTCCCTCTATGAGGTGGGGGTGGGGGTGTTGTCTTCCCCGGTTGCTATGGCCCTTTCAGGCAACCCCCCCCCCAACTCCCGGTCTGTGGCTCTCCACTCCTGAGGGCTGGGGGGGAGTGGCGAGCTGATTAAAGGAAACTACACCCCTTCTCTGTCGGCCCTGGGTCTGACTCTCCTTGCACAGATAATCCAGCTCCAGCCCCTCCAGGTTTCTCCATGCACCTTGCCAAGATTGCCAGAGACAGACATGAGTCAGGGTCCTTCTGCCCATCTGGAGACCTCTGCCTTCCCACTTGTGTAGCGGGCTTGTGTGTGGTGGTGGTGGGGGGGGGGGTCTCTACAGCACACCCTCTCCTGGGCGGGGTGGGGTAGGGGTGGGGAGGACGACGATCTGAGAAGAGGCGGACCGAGTTCAGAGATCCCGGAGCGGGCTGGACCTGACACCAGTTTCCCACCCTTTCCCCTGCGGTGGGCGCCGGATGCCGGCCAGGCTAGACGGGCCCCCTTCCTTAAAGGGCCAGGCGCCTCCTCAGCCCGGGCCCCCGCGACCTGTGGCGGGGATGAGGGTGGCTCGCCCCTCCTCTCCAACTCTGGGAATAGTTAACTTTCTAGACTCGGGTGTGTTGGGGGGTAGGAATCGGTCCCGGATCCCTGCCCTGCCCTGCATCTCGCACCCCAGACTCCCGGACAGGGGCAGGAGGGGCAGGTGACGCCCCCACTCGGAGGTGCGGGGCCCGCCCTCTCCTTCCGCCCCCGGCCCCTCGACAGGCTCCGCCCATCTCGACGTCACCGAGGCCCGCGCGGATTGGCCGACTGCGCCATCGCTCCGGACACTTCCTCCTGGGCCGCAGCCGCGGAGTTAAACTTTGGAGGGGGAAAAAGAGCCACCGGCGCCCGGCGCCGGGCGACCCTCCCTTGCCCCCCCCCTGCCCCCTCCACCGCCGCTGGGAACGCCCCCTTCTCCACGGCCCCCGACCGAACTTTTCTCCAACTTCTGAGACCCGTGAGATTCCCTCCTTAGTACCCCGGCCCTCAGGATCCCTTTGCCCATCCCTGGGCCCGTCGGATCCCTGGGATCCACTCGATCCCCGACTCAGAGACTCCTGTCCTCCACCCCCAGGGTCTGGTGAATCCCCTCGGGCCCCCTTCTTAATTGGATCCTCTGCTTAGAGCCATTGGATTCTGCGATCCTACTCCCCACCAACCCCTCCGCCCGCTCTCTTCTCAAGCCTTTCTCTCCCCAAGGGGCCCCTGGATCCTGGGCTCTCCTGATCCCTGAGATCCCGACCTGCTAGATTTTCTTGATTTCTTAGAACCTCTCAATCTCTGGGTGCCTCAAACCATTAGATCTCTCCTTTATGATTCCCGGGCGTCTGATCCACTGGATCACACTTCTCTAATTTCCCAGGGTCCCGCCATCCTCGAGTGCCCTCAACCTGCTAGGTTTCTTTTCTCGTAGCCCCGGGATCCCCGCACTCCCGCTACCAGCTTACGAGCTCCCTTGGATCCAGTGACCCGGGGTCCCCGGACTCCTTCAGCCGGATCCCGGGTGGGCGCCGGGCGGCCGGTCCCGGGCCTCTCCCCTATGGCCGCCCCCCCCTCCCATCTCGCCGGGCTCCCAGGCTCTCCCGGGCCTGGGTCTCCTCCGCCCCCCGGCGGCTTGGAGTTGCAGTCGCCGCCACCGCAGCTGGCCCAGATCCCAGCTCCGAGCTCCGGGGTCTCCTTCCACATCCAGATCGGGCTGACCCGCGAGTTTGTGCTGCTGCCCACCGCCTCCGAGCTGGCCCACGTGAAGCAGCTGGCTTGCTCCATCGTGGACCAGAAGGTGAGGGTGCAGCGTTTCTCATCCACCTTGGGGAGAGGTCTGCAGGGGGCGGGGCGCTGCCAGAGGTGGCCTGGAGCCCGGCATAGGGGAGGGAGAAGAAGGACGATTAAACCTTGGGCGACTGGGAGGTGCGGGGTGGGGCATTTAGCCCCCAGTTGCCTCCTCACCCCACTCTCCTTTTGAGGGAGGCCAGGGCAGGGGTGGGGTGCTCCAAAGGTCTCCCCAAGTTGCGTGTCCCTGTATGTTGTTGTTCTCTGCAGCCAGCAGGGAGGAAGGGAGAGGCCAGCTGGGTGTAGAGTGGGAAGGAAGGGGCCGGTGGGGTGAGCAGATGGGGGACCTCCGCATTCAAGCCCATCCCCGACCTCCCATTTGGTGGAAACAGTAGAAATCCAAGCCGCGCTGGCTGTGGCTATCGGGTGACACGTGTGGGTGTGGAATCTTGCACTAGCTGCCGTGGGGTAAGTGAGGTCTCAGAGCCCAATCTCTGCCCTCCCCCAGGCCTGAGATGTGTGGGGTGGGGCCAGCACCTCTTTGGAAGCCCCAGAAGCTCTGGGGACTCCGTCCCCACTCCTCAGGTCTGATGCTGGCCTATTAAAACAAGGCCTTCCCCAACCCCAGCCCTACCTCGCTGAGAAGCTGGGGATCACGGGGCCGAGAGGGAATCAGGTGGCACTCAATGCGTGAATTCTAGAACGTCAAAAGTTAGGATAGTGGGATTCTCTGTTGTTGGAGTTCGAGACTGTAAAAATGTTAGAATATTAGATTCCTGGGCTGCTGGAATCCTAGACTGTGAACATGTTAGACTTTTGGAATGCTGGGTTGTTGCAATCCTAATGGTAAAATATTCAAACACTAGAATCCTCGTGTATTAGATTCCTAGAACATGAAAATACCAGACCGTGCTACTCTGGGGTGGTGAAATCCTCAAACATAGAATATGTTCGAACCTGAGATAGATGTATATAATACTATCATGTGAGCATGTTGGAATCCCAAAATGTCCACGTTCCAGAATCCTCTCAGACCCCTGATGATGAATTCTTTGGGCTTCCGAGAAACCTCAGGAACTGAGCCAACTCCCCCATTTTACAGACAAGGCAACTGACACCTAGAGAAAGCCCCCTCTCCCCCCCCCCCCCACCTACCCGACCAAGCAGCCAGGGCCTAGGCCCTGTCACCTGAACCCTCTCCCAGCAGACAAGAACACATGGGGCTTCCTTCACGAACCTCCACCCAATCCCCAAACCCAGAGGCCTAGTTTTCACACCCAACTCAGTGGCTCTGTGAGAAAACTGGGTGGGGGTGGGATAGGTTGGAGGGCAGATTGCCCCCCTGGGGGTAATTTGTCGGGGGGGGGGCGCTCACATCTTCTGCCTACTCCCTCAGGCCTCACCCCCGTTTTGTTGTGCCTTCTCTGTCCAGGTGTGGCACGTCCCTTCCCTTCTTTCCAGCTGCCCCACCTGGGCTGTTTCACTTTCTGTTCTACCAGGTTTCATTTCCTGTCCCCCCCCCCCACCCCAGCAACCAAGCAGCCCCAGCTAGGGACTGGGACACCTGGGTCCTTTGGGCGTTGGGTGGGGGGGGCACCCTCCCTACCTCCAGCTCCCTTGAGCCCTAGCCTTCCTGCCGCCACCCCCGCACCCCCCAGATGTCCTAAATCCCCTTCTTCCAGCTGGCCCCACCCTAGTGCTGGGCTTGGAGCCAGGTAACAGGGACAATAGATCCAGGAAGGAAGCTGGGGAGGCGGGGAGAGTAAAGGAGCGGGTGTTCGCTTAGCCCCTCACCACACACACCCACCCGCCCCCCTGGAAAATTCTAGATGCCCACCCTCCCAGAGCCACTCTCCCTCCCACCCTAGTTTCTTTGTCCGGCCACCAAACTCTGTCAGCGGTGCTGTCTCCCAGCACACCTGGGGCCCTGGCACCCCGCCCCGCCTGAGCTTCGAGCTGCATCGGGGAGGGAGCAGGCAGGAAGCTAGGGCTGCGGGGTCTCTGTTTCCGGGGGAAGCAGCCGGCCCTGCCCTGGGAGCGTTCCAGACCGCCGCTGAAGGCAGCTCGGGGAGCCTTTCTCGGTCACCGCCTCCCTCTCCCGCCCCTCAGTTCCCCGAGTGTGGCTTCTACGGCCTTTACGACAAGATCCTTCTCTTCAAACATGACCCCACGTCGGCCAACCTCTTGCAGCTGGTGCGCTCAGTTGGAGACATCCAGGAGGGCGACCTCGTGGAGGTGGTGCTGTCGGGTGAGCGGTGGAGGCCCCCCTATGGGCGCAGCCTGTAGCTG